>NW_025335856.1:10256244-10276778 GCF_004798865.1 Varanus komodoensis
GGGAAGGGAAGGGAAGGGAAGGGAAGGGGAGGGGAGGGGAGGGGAGGGGAGATACAGGGGAAGTTTTATTCCAGAGGCGGTCAGTTCCTTGAAAAAAAATATATCTGTCCCAGAGACTCCCACTTTGAAAGAAATACTGGCCTGTGAATGGACTCTTCTGTTTCTCTAGCTCCCATGAGCTTGGTTTTATTTCCCCCAGACATTTTTTTCTTTTGTTTCATTTTTTTAATAAGAAACCACAGAGTAAAAGCACTGAGTGAAGTTGAAGAGGTTTGAAAGCCCAGATGTGGATGGAGGATGCACCTTCCCATCCAAGCAGTGAAAGAACTGATATTGGAAGGAATTGCTCCTGTTCAATTTGTGGTTTCAAAAGTTCTTGCCGCTCTGGTGCTCTCTTACTGAAGCAGGTAGAGAAAGCTGGTTTGGTATCTTGGATCGAATCAGATGCATGGTTTCAAAAGACACCCTTGTGTGTGCATGCACACTGAGAGACAGACAGATAAATTGTATTTTTGCTTCTTTTCTGTTTGCCTTTGGGCACATTCTCTTTGCTTTTGGCTCCATGCACCAATGGAATGTGGTCCCCAAGAACTTCACTGAATCTGAATCCAGCACTCAGGCTCAGCTTTCCCCACCTCTGCCCTGTATCCACTGACTGACCAAAGCTTCTGCAAAAATGAAAGTGGCACAAAGAGGGAGGGTCTTTCCAGCTCTTCCTCCTCTGGCAAATCCCACCTAGAAATCTTTTTTAAAAAATTAAAAAGCATACTTTTGTCATTTCCCCTGGAGGAGCAATTCAGCCTGCCAATGTCACAATTAAAAACAAAAAGTAAAACCTGCCTATGCTTGGCATCATTGCCTTGACATGAAAGCTACTGATGAAGCCTGTTCCAAGCAGCACATAATTTGGCTTCAAAATTGCCAAGTTTAAATTATTAACAAACAGACAAGCACAGCAAGAAAGTGAAAGGAGAGTCTCTTCCCTCTCCTCCCCCACAACACTTTCTTTTTTTTAATGAAGTACACATACTACCAACTCAGCTCTTGAAGTTGCGATAGGATAGATTCTCTGATGTTATTTATGCAAAGAAACAATAACAGTATTATTCCGCCTTCCTCCCTCTGCAAAGATTGCTTTGTTTCAAGGTTTGATATGTTTCAGTAATACTTGGGAATGGTCTAAGTTGAAGGGTAATTTTGTTTCTGCTTTTGCTAAGCTCAACTGAACTAAACATGAAACATAAGGAAAAATAGCAAACAATTTGCTTCAAGTCTTGCATGCTTGGATAGCACCAGCTAGTTCTTGCATTCTTATGGGTTCTCCACAGAAGGAATTTTTACTCATGGTAGAGTTGTCATGGAGCATCCATAAGCATTTGAACTACACAGGGGATAAGGAATTGCAACAATAATAGTCAGTTGTCCAGCTTCTGCAATGGAAGGGGAGTTTTAGTTTGCTTGAGATGAAAACTGAATTTGTCCATGTTTATCACAGATGGTAGGAAGCTACTTCCCTAGAACAGGTATAAACATACTAGCAATATCCTCCCAAAATAGAATTTTTAAAAGTGTTAAATTGAAGGTTGCAGCATCCAGTCCCCCCAGTTATGTACATGTTTCCTCTCTTCCACCAGTGTACAGTGTATCCGCCAGTGTATAGATTGGTGGATACCAATCTATATCTATTGGTATCAATACCAATCCTGGTATGATTGTATCTATAACTGCAGCAAGATTCTTTTTGTGCAGTGTTTTAATGATGCGCTCATAACCCACCACCCCCTTCTGTAAATTGATTAAATAGGGATAGGCATATGCTCAGGCTTAGGCTTAGGCTTAGTCATGCAATGCTCATCAATAAAACACTGCACAAAAAGAACCTTGATATAACCACATGTGTATAATAACATCATTAGATGATGGCCTGACACTGTATAAGAAGGTTTTATGCTTCTGTTAATTTTGCTGGATGTATATACCATATTGCCACTAAGGATCCTAAAGTTTCATGATGGGGGTGCAGACCTGACATGTATCACCAGTACTTGGGTAGGAGAGGCCAGAAAGGGTCTTCTTTCTTTGCTATGCAAACACAGGTACCTGATACAGCCCCAGTATCACACAGAGTGCTGGAGAGAGGCGTTGCCTTTGGAAGAAATCATCACTACCCTCCAGCTTCCTGTCTCCTTGGGATCTGGTCTTGAGAGTTTGTACTGTGCAATACTTTCTCAAGACAGGCGGGGGATCCTGCTGGTATATTGTCTACCTTGTTGTCCAGTGACTCACCACTGAGCTAATGGAGGTAGCAGTCCAGGTGAGGGAGTCTCCATGCTAAGCTGTATTTCAGTTTGATACAGGTCTGGATGAAGACCAATAGGCTGATGAAGTGCTGTTGGTTGATGATCTGTCTGATGGATTAGATGGACAGTGTCTCTTCTTGGAAAGGGCCACCCTTCCCCTAAAGGACAGTGTCAGAAACATGAGTGTGATCCTGGATGCAAAGCTTTCATTGGAGTCTCAGGTGGGCTTGGTGGCCAGAAGTACCTTTTTCCAGACATGTAGAAGACCACCACTATGGCCTTATCTGGATAGACAGAGCCTGACCACAGTTATTCATGCACTGGTAACATCCTGTAATGCACTGTACATAAGGCTGCCTATGAAGACAATCTGGATACTTCCACTGGTCCAAAATTGGGATGCGCCATTTTGGTGTTGAGTATCACTTCCTGTGCCCACTTAACACTTATTCAGTATAAATTGCTCTGGTTGCCAGTTGAAGCCTGGAACCAATTATAAGTGTTTGTTTTAACATAAAAAGCCTGGAATGGCTTGGGATCTGGTTACTTGAAGGACCGCCTTTTACCCAATACCCCTACCCACCAATTGAGATCTTAGAATGAGGTCCTTCTGAAAGAGCTGTCCCTAAAGAAAGCAAAAGGATGGCAATAAGAAGGGCCTTCTTGGTGTTTGCCCCCACCTTTGGAATGGGATCCCTAATGAGTTCCACCTAGAACCATCAGTACTTTCAATTCAGTGCCAGATGAAAACTGTTCTTTTGCGCAGGTATTTCGAGAACTGATTTTTCCACCTGATTTGAAGAGCTCACTCTGCTACCAGCAGGTTTTCCCCCACCGCTCCTCCCTCTGTACCTATAACTTTACTGTATTTTAATGTTGTTACCTGCTTAGAGAGCCCTCTCAGGCTATTCAGTGACCTCACATTTGAAAATAAATCAATAAGCAATCTTATGAAAGATCAGGCTGCGAGACAAGCATGTGGTCAAAGGTCATACAGTGGGTTTCATAACTGAGTGTGGATTTTTTGATCTGGATTTCCCTAGTCATAGAGTTAGGAGTAGGGTCAACACTGCGACCATTATACTGTAACACATGGCCCTCATGCATATGTATATGTTTATGTGAACCCTGCATCCCCATTCCACCATGAAGGGATTCGGCCTAGATAACCCAAGGGAGTTTTGAAGAATGATGCAGAGGTGAATCTCAGGTAGATAATGTACATGGCACACTCTTTGATGGGTGATCAGAGAAGAAGGAAGGAAAGAAGAAGGGGAAAAGAAAGAGGTATAAGCTCCTTGACACGTTAAAATGTCAAATGCCAAACTAGGACACATTGATTTGCAACAGAGGAGTTAAGACTGAACCTTCCTGCAAAGAGGGTTGCACAACCAGCTACTAATTAGATGGCAGAGCAAAATGTGAAGTTTGTCCTGAGGCTGTAAACAAAAGGATGCTTGGTATGGAGTCTTTGATGAAGAAAGGCGAGAAGCAAAGTGAGCGCAGTTAAGTGCAGTGGTGATGGGGAAACAAGAGTTTGGAAAAGAGCTCCTGGCAGGGCAACAACAATTGCCTCCCTCTGATGGGAACAAGAGAGAGACTGGCTGAGCACCTGTCATGCTGACATATTTGTAGGAGGAATCTGACAGGCATCCCGATTTCGGCAGGGAGCCCAGTCTACCATAAGTTTTTCTGCTCAACAGAAACTCAGGAGCTGGAAGAAAGATAGAATACTTGCTTTAAAGAACCCAGAGCTAGCCTGTAGTCATTTTAAATATTGTTTGTGCTGATTCATAAATGTGTTTGTAAGTGTAAAGATATGCTCAAGTGCACAGAGGAGTATGGAGAAAAACATCTGGGCAATAATTAACTGAAAATCCATCTCAGCTCTTTGTAGTGTTTATACTGTTTGTATTAACCCATAAAGTGTACTTCGTGCCAACCCTGCCACTCAGGTCAATGTCTGATATATCAAAGGTCATGAACAGTAGACAGGTTGGAGAGCTGTACAGCTGAAAACACAACAGGGGAGATGTTGTTTCAGCAACTGAATATATTAAATGAAAGCACTGATGCTCTACTTCTTCCTGGATTGCCCTTAGATCCCCCATCCAGAGCACAGTCCTCTTCATGAGTAGGACCACATTGTTGAGTAGGACTCAACAATATTTGATACACTGCCAGATTGTCACTTCACCTCCAGCTCTGTGTTTCTGTCAAGACATGATGTCCCCTTTGCTTCTGGGGGTCCTAAGCTTTGACTGGTGCAATTGGAGCAGGAAAATGAAACTTCTCCAGGTGTTTCAGTCCTTCTAACGCCAGTCTCCTTGGGTGAGGTGTCATTCCTGGTGGTGGTCCCCAGAAAACTATCCGTATCTTCTGACTTCCCAACCTGATCCTTAAAGTGATAAGAACTAGTGAATCTTCCTCATTCTCTGAGATCTTCTCAAGTTCCAGAGCTATTCCTACAGGAAAGATCTCACATAAAGAAAGCCATGCAGTACCATGATTGATTGTGTATATTTTTCATGTGAGTCAATTGATTAATGTGTATACATAGCATATACACGGCTGATTTTCACAAAGGGAAACTCAAAAACCTGTCTCCTGTATTGGTTTCTATTTCCATCTGCTTAAAGGGAAAAGATAAAGCTAGAGGATATTGGGTACCACAGCATCTGAGAGTTTGGAGAAGAGGATAAAACATGTACTAGACACGGCACAGTACAAGACTGCTTCATAATATATGAACCCATGCTATTATTAACCTGAATCATGGAGCACTGAAGAAGAGAACCCATAACTCAGCCTTCCACATGGAGGATTCCACCAGAAGTGCTGGATTATAATTCTCTGCATCCTTCACTGACTTGCATTGTCTGGGAGATGCTAGGAGTTGTAGTTTAACACACCTGGAGGTTATCCATATGGATGCATACCTGCTATGCATAACAGGTATTTGGAAGTGGATGCTGGCATTGCTCAGCCAGCCAAAAGACCATATTACACCTACTGAGACATCTCTGAAAGGCTCAAATACAGAGAATGGCAGGCTTAACCTAGTGATTGTGCAGAAGGGCTAGAGGAAGGCTTTATCAGAACAAGTCAGCTTTGGCTCCTGCTTGAAACACTCCAGCTTTTGTCACTCATAAGTCTCTGTTAATATGAGCAACATGTCTGACTTGTAGAGGTCACGCTTACATCAGTATCTTGCCAAAGTGTAACAGCAGGTCGGTTCTATTTTGCTCTCTTTCTCCTCCTCCTCCTTCTGGGTGTCCATCTAATAGATTATAGACCTGTAATTTCTTTCCTCACATCGCTTCTTGCATTTATTGCAGGAACTGTATTCATTTGCTTCCCCTCCGAATAAATGTGGAATTGCTAAAGGAAGTTTTGTAAAATATGAATAGTCATATTGATTGTATTTTATCAGGACTTTCGAGAGTTGGCTGGGCAGTATTGTTTTGGAAAATCTCGGTGGCAATTCAGGAGCAGATTTGTATTTGTACCTGCAGTTCAGACATTGCATCATCAGGGAAGCCCCCAAGATTCTCCTGATTTAGGTAGGATACTAAATTCTCCCTTCCCACCATGTCTAGTCATGGTGCATAGTAAGCAAGGCAACTAATTCATTCTGAAGCCTGAGAAGGAAAAACCCTTGAGCATTGTTTCTATGGAGTGAAGCTTCAATATTGCATAACAACTATTTAAAACATTTATTTTTGTATCACACACATGCTGCAAGTATTTAACAATAGCAGCAGATCATAGAACCACAAATCCACAATCCACTCTCCTTTCATAAATCCCAGCACAGCAGTTCCCCCATCAGCTTCTTGAGGCAGACTTCCCATCCTGTCCAATGGTATGGCTGGACCCGCTGCTTGGGGTACAGTAGGTAATTGCCTCTGTCCTTTGAAAAAATCATTTCTGTCTGACCCACTTCCAAGCCTTGCCATTACACCTGTATGGTGAATGAATGGTGAGTTGCTAGGAAGGAAAGGAGCAATGCCAAAACCAAAAACACGAAGTAGGTAACTTGAAAACGTCTAAGACTTGCCCATCTCCTTTCTGTGATGCATGAAAAGGAGGATCTGGATCCCATCCCTCACCAAAAAGCCCCTGTGTAGCTATGCATGAATTACCTGATCACCAAGTAGTACTTTCCAGAATGACGTGTACCTTTGAGAGTTCCCTGCACACTTTCAGGAAGCATTTGCAACGATTTCAGTTGGCAGCTACTAGCATTTGGCATATTTGATCTCAGTAGATCAATTACATTAACTGATCAAAGAATACTTGCACAGACTGACATCCTGCTTAATTCTGTGTCTGCTGTACTGCTGGGTTCCAATATGTAAGCTTACTCATCCATAATTTTATTAAAAGTATGCAATTCATAGAGAATTTCCTTCCTTCCAGGTTCAGGAGGTTTATCAGAGAGAAACTGTTGTATGTGAATAATTTAAAAGGCAGAAAGGATGGTCAGCAGAAATTGCAGACTTAGCATGGTGTGATGAGACAGGGAACATGTCCTAAAATGACAAGATGGATCACTTCTTAGAAAGCTTTACTCTTGTCCTGTCCTTAACCTTCTTAGTGAACAGAAAAAATGTCAAAATGCATGTTGTTTCCAGCAATTGTTTGCTTTTCCTGGCATGGGGACCATCAGTAGCGAGTGTGCATATGGAAAATGAGGCACAGAAAGTCCCAGGAACATGTTCCTATGTGAATGGGAAGTAAAACATCGAGTCACTTCCCATGTGAGTCCAGCTTTTTCTTCCACTTCTTCATCCCTTGGAATCTTCACCTCCATCACTGGTTTTTCAAATTTCTAGTGCCCAGTTGGTGCCTGTTTGAGTCTCAGACTTTGGACACTGAGTGGGTGGTTTTTAGTTATAGGTTACAGGGTGTTAATGAATAGGTTTAATTTTAATTCCTTTGTACTACTGCTATCATTTTAGGAACTTGATAATTTTGTAAATTGTTTTGTTTATTGCATCAAGTAGCTGCTTTGATTCTTTTTTGTTTTGTTTTTAATGCTTGTACCTTGTTTTATGTTGTATTTTATTGTATCTTCTTTATTGTGCTTAATGTATCTCGTAACAGCCCTCAGAAAGGCTAAGTGGCTGTATAGAAACTTACTTTAATAAGAGGAATTTTGCTCCTTTTCTTAGGGTGCCATCTGTGTATCTTGACAGGCTCTCCATACAGCAAGGAGGCATGACCTGATCCTTCTCAGTTTGGGATTTGCTGTAGCTATCAAACCTGGTGAATGCAAATGGGTGAGAATTTTGTTTCATACACTATCAAACCATCCTGAGACCTTGGGAGTGGATGGTTTTAAAAAGTCTTAAATAAATGAATAAACAAATATCCTTGACCAAAGAATGGTATACTCCTTCTATCTGGAATGGTAGTCCTTTTCCACCAAGTGTGCAGCTTTGGGAGGGATGCAGATGGAGCAGGGAGGGAGGGAGGGGATACCTGCCTAGCCAGCCAGACCAGCCGACTCGACCCTGGCAATCAATGGGGTGTCACAGCCAGATCGCCCTCTATTCCTATTCAAATAGAGCTGGTCTTTGTACTAAAGTCTGTATGTCTGTCTGGCCATCTAAATATAACTTTTGATAAGAAATTATTGAAATCCATAAATTTCTTTATGCTCAGAATGGAAAGATTTATTTCCTTTAAAAAATGTTTGCAGGTGTCAGGATTTCAGCCCTGCAAAGAAGGAATGACTGGTTCCAAAAGGGTGTGTACAGTCAAGCATCCAACAGTTCTTTCTTTTTTATTGTTACGTTTATATGCACTGCCTTTTCTCCTTTTGTGAGGAAGTGAAGGTATCATATATAGTCCTCCTCTTGCTCTCCAATGTATCCTCAAAACAACTTTGATAGGTAGCTTGGACGGTGAGGCAGTGACAACGCCAAAGCTGGATGTAGACCCTGGGTCTCTCTTTACCATTGTAACCATTATGCTGCACTGGCTCTCAGAGACTCTCTTTCATTCTTCAAACAGCAGTCGTACCAGGTTCTAATTTCTTATGCATACTTACCTGATTTTCAGCATGCATCAGAAGGTAGAATGCTAAATCCATACTCTGAGTGGACCTCTTTCTTAAATGTGGCAGTAGCAGTAACAGTGTCCTGCACAGTTCTTAGAAAGGTGGGTTAACTAGGACGTGGACTCCCTCACAGGAGAAATGCTCCAGGCTTTTCAAGCACTATCACCTTCCCCTTCTTCTCATCATTTACATACCTTTAGTATTTGCTTCGATAAAACATTGAATGAGGGGTAAGTAGACATGCAGGCAGGTACAAGAATTGCAGGCCAGCATTAGAAAATGTGCTGAAAATTATGCTATTCATTTTGAAAAGCATTCCAAAATTGCAGCTCACCAGGGGAACTACTGCACCTCACAAAATGAACCTCAAATTCAACATTTAATGTATGTAGCAAACCTTGTCAGAGGGACTGGTGCTGCAGATAGATGCCTACAGGGTTCATTGGAGCTACTTCCAGATCATTGTTTTCTATGCTCACCTGCTCCAGGTATAGTGATCAGAACTGCCTGCTGGATCATAATAATAGTGTTGCATTCAGGGTCATTCTGCCTATGGCATGAGAAGTAAATTTTCTCCAGCTGATAGCTCTCTTTCAGGGATGCAGAATGGAATGCCATTAAAAAACTTCTGGATGTAGATACACAATCCCTCAGCTGTCTTTGTAGTAGAGGAAGCAACCAGAACCAAGTTATGCAATTTATTGACCTGTGTACCCCAGCATTTAGGCTGAGTTCATATCCTGGCCAACTCCAGCATGATTACTGAGAAATGATTATGATTATATTCTGGCCGTGGGTATATGCTCCAAGCAGAGACACTAGTGTGTACATAATTGGTGTGCATACAATGGGAGCATGTGAGTTTTAACAATATAAGAACTTTGCTGGATCACATTGAAGTTTAACATCTGGTTTAGCATTCTGTGCTCACAGTGGCCAACTGGATGCCCAGGGGAAGTCCATAAGCAGTATATAAACCAGTAGCACTCTACCAGTGATTTCCCAAAGCAACTTATGCATATAGGTGTGCTGCAGCCTTAACATTAACAAGTTTTACCCAGCTCCATTTTTTGGTACACCTGGCCCAGTGGAGATAAGCCTTGGTCAGGAACTTTCTGTCCATGTGTTGGTCTCTCTCAATGAAGAATGTTCTGCTAGTTGTAGACCTATAAGGAGGCCAGCCTATCACTATCCAGCTGAAGATATAACCAAATATTTGCATAGAAAGGCAAAAATATCCAGGAAAAAGCAGGTTTATGGAGGGTATTGGTTTCAGATAAGTAGTGAAGTGGAGGGAGTATTTTTTTCAGTAAATCTTTCAAATTAGAATGTTCAACATTACTACTCATTAATGCTCAACTACGTATTAATGCGAGCATTGTTAAGAAAGATGAGAACAATGTGTATTGTTCACCAAATACCCATCTGAAAGAAGTAAAACTTATGAGCTTTAGAACAAATCGCTTGCCCAAGAAATTAAGTGCAAAGCTGAGATTAGATTTAAACTGCAATATGAAATATATATTTCAGCCCGCAAAATGAAATTATGCATTTCATGAAATGAAAACTGAGAAGACAAACTGGAGAGGCTGAGACATAAGATGCAGTCTAACTCCAGTAGAGAGAAAAAGAGCCACCAGAAGAAAGATCTCAGCTTTGAAATTACGTATCAACAGCACCTGGAAGCAAACTGAACCAGGTGCAAAAGTAATCTGTTCATGGTCTTCTGCACAATGGTGAGATGTGGCATATTTCTAATTTAATTAAAATAATACTTTCTAATTCTTCATTTATAAATATGAATATCTGTGCTCATATGCAAATTAACATCCTCTTTTTGTGATTCATACGGATGCTCCCTAAGAGTCTTAGTTCTCCACCTGAATTTTCAACCAAATGTTTTCTTTCCCAAAGGATTCTCTGGACCATGTGGGAATTCAGAGCTATTCTAGGAAAGGAAAGGGAGTGGGTGAAGTTCCTGAACACTTGACCTCTGATTAAAAACCTAATTTTGTTTTTAATAGCTGGGGCAGGACACTTTTGAGGCTGTCTGGGGACCTGGTGACACTTCTGGGCACATAGTACCAAGTTCAGAAAGTCCAGTAGTGAATATGCATGGACTATTGACTGCCGAGTTCAGATCTTTTCTTTGGCTCCTGGGTCATGTTGGATCAGTCATCATTTGTCTTGGTCTTCCTTACAGGGTTGTTGTAGGGAATATCAACTTGGTATGATGCCTTATAATCATCAGAGAAAGCGTGAGGTAAAAAATACAGCAAACAGTGCTCTACTGTGCTGTATACAAACCACCCCTCCTCTCACCTTCTCCTGTGCCAAACACCTCTGACTTTCTTTAAAATGGCTTGGCCTCATGATATCCTGGATACAGGCACATGAGAAAACAAAAGTACATAGTTTTTAAAAGTCAATTTAATTACACCAAGATTAGAGGAAAGAAATAGCGGAAAAAAGAAGGAAGAAAATAAGCCTCAGCAACCTTAGTGATAAATTGAAAATCTTGAGAATGACACTGACATTTTCGTTCTGTGGAAATGTCAATATCTTAACATTCCCAGTTTTGACACTCGCATTTTGATGCACAAAGTTCAGACTGGCTACAAAAATGTATTTCAGGTAACTGCAATTGTGCATGGAAATGTGCTATTCCAAACTTTTCAGGAAGACTTTGTTCAAATGCATTGGTTCATTCATTGGTTCTTGGACCAGTTCTCCATCCTCTCTTGATCATCAAGGGTTGAACATGCATGGAGACTGTTGTACCACTGAGTCAGTGCCTTTACACTAGGATTAGCTGTTTATCTATCCCATTGATGTCTACCTTGCACCATCCCCCAGAGGAGGGCTGGTTCCATCTTTTGCCATCTATATATGCTCACAGAAGTTTCCCAGTTGTCTGTGGCTCTAATCTCAGCAATCTCTGGTATTGCAGCTTTTGCAAGTCTTCTCAGAAAACATTTGAAATGAGGAAGGAATAGATTTCTATGTTAATATGGAGGTCAGAGAATAGATCAGAACCATGGGAAGTTGCAAGTGGGTTAGAAGCTTTTCACTTGCAGGAACCTGGACTGTTTCAGCAGTTTCCAGCTGTGATTGTTTTGGAGTGGCTATGGCAAGGTAGTGTCTTGATAGCCCAAGTTCTCAGATTTCATGGAGTACAAGGACAGCAATGCAAGGTTCAGTGGATGCAGAGGAGCCAATTCATGGAGTTTCTTTGCAAACTAGGTCTTGGGGAGGTGAGCTGTTGTGACTGAGTTCTCTCCCTGAACGATAAACTCTGGACCCTCATCTTTGAAAGTGAAGCAATTAGGATATATCATCTAGCTAGCTAGATCAGAAGATATATCTATATAATCTATATCTATATCTATCTACATCTATCTATACCTATATATCTATATCTATCTATCTATATGGATATGATCCATAACACTAGACATGCAAATTAGGTATCAAAAGCCCTTTCTCCCATCATGGCATTCTGCATATGAATGGTCTGAGAAATGGTCTGAGTGAAAACTTAGGAAGCATTGCAGGATTTGTTAACATTTCTAAGTGGTTTTTAAAATGGTAAGTGCCATATAGATTGTTAAGTATTGCTGCTATTGACCTGGATTATTTGCTATAACAAAGCTGTGTCAAAAGAGCACTGTAGACCTGCCTAAGCACTGTACACAACCTAGAGAAGAGCTTTTAACTGCCAGAGGCCTCGAGGGGAAACTGTCCACTAAGTGGTTGTAAATTGTGGTACATCTTTCCTTGGTAAGAAGAAAATCTCAGGCTTCTGTGAAAAAGCAGAGAACAGGCTTCAAGGCCTGTTGGTATACTTGAATTACAAGATGTGCAGGAACCTGTACAGCTTCTGCAGAGAGTTGGGATGGGTGCAACATTTTGCAATACAGTTCAATATGATTGAGCTTTCCCTTCCTAAAGAGTGAACAGCAACAACACATTTTGTTCTTTTCCAAATTTGATGGTGTTTTCCAATTTAAGTTCGAAAAACGGTTACTGATTTGTTTAATCAATTCAGAAAAGTTGTATACACAGATTATATATGTGCATTTTTGTTCACATAAAACTTAAAATGAATTATTGTTCAGATTCAACAAGAAAATTTCACAAGTTTCGCTTTCATAATTTTCACACCTTTCACTACTGCAAAAGCAAGATTGAATAACATTTCATTTAAAAAATAAATGTTATTGAAACCAAATAGTATTAGAGATGTATTCATCTGTGCTCAGAAGGCAAAAGGTTTACATGTGCTATACTTAGCAAGCAGATTGAATCTTGCTTATGCTCAAAAACTTTTTTTTAATAGGAAGAATGGGAGAGTAGTTTAGTTGTGACATCCTATTAGCACTCACAGAATCCGAGCAAAGGTCTATCAGAATATTTCTTGCTCTCTCTATATCTATCTGTTCCTATATCTGTCTTTATTGGGTCTGTACCACTTTCAGATGTATTCCATTCCAAATCTGTTTCACACAATTTTGGCATCAGTCTGCACCTAAATAAACCCAGCTAGCTAAGTATGGTGTTACATACATATTTACAGGTAATGAACTGCTCTGATTTAAAAGCACCATCACTATTGCTTTTAAATCCACTATCCTCTGTTTTAGAGGGTAGATGAACTGACCGTCTTATATTTTTAAATGTATCCCTTGTGGCTGCTTATGTACAACCTACATTGTGTATTTTTCTTTAAAGGTATTCTGCTTTTCAGGGTTCATACTTTTCTTTTTGAGGGAAGATTGCAGGAAAATCCAACCATAGCCCAATTTTACAGACATAGGAAGCTATATAAAACTGGATTGGTATTACGACTTGGTGTTTTACAGAGCAAGTTTATTAGTTCCTGCTTGTAGTGTTCCTGCTTGCAGAATCGGAAACTTTAATAGCTGAAATTGTGAAATATCTGCATTATTCTGACAATGCAATTAGCAGCGATGAAAGCCAGAGCATTGTGGCATACAAAGCACCAAACTTGAAGAGGGAAAACAATCTAGCTTCAAGCCACCACCTCTGCCACCCTGTCAGAAATCAGAACTCTCTATGTATCTCCAGCAGCAATATGCAAAAACAACAATCCTGTCTATATCAAGAAGTGGAAGCATCTTCTGAGGGCCCAGTATGTCAGAAGTCTCTGCCCTCTACACCTCTGCGGATGAATCCAGCAGAACAGGACACCTGGTAATAATCATGAGTTCACCACATCTGACATGAATCAGAGTACAGTTTGACAATGAAACCATCGAAACAGTAAAGGAATTCAACTTCCTGGGTTCTAAAATTGACCAAAGTGGTGACTGCAGTCCTGAGATCAGAAGGTGCATAGCACTTGGAAGAACAGCAATGTATGGCATGAATAACTTTTGGAAGAGTAAAGATATCAGCTTCCCAACCAAATGCAGATTAGTCAATGCTATAATTTTTCCAATTGCTATGTATGGCTGTGAAACTTGGACTCTGAAAATGGCAGATAGAAGAAGAGCTGATGCTTTTGTATTGTGGTGCTGGAGATGACTATTGGGCATCCCATGGGCTGCAAAATTACATAGAAGTCCTTGACTGAGCCTCACCAAAAATATTACTTGAAGCCAAGATTGCAAAACAAGGACTGTCATACTGTGGCCATGTCATGAGAGCTGACTCATTTGAAAAGTCAATCATTCTGGGGATGATCAATGGGAAAAGGAGAACGTGCCACCTCAGCACATGTTGGCTGGACACCATAAAGGAGGACACTGGGGTGACCATGGTGGATTTGAAGGAGGAAGTGTGAGACAGAGGGGCACGGGAAGCAATGATCCGTAAAGCGGCACAACCGAATAGCTGACGATAACACACAGACCAAATTGATCCAAGCTCCGTTTGAGCAATTGCTGGAACTCATAAAGGTGTCAAGTGGATGCATGGATGAAGCTGTGCATGCAGGCCCTATCCTCGTACCTCTGGGCCCCTTGCCATAACAAATTCTCTCTTTGTGTGTATAGTGAGCAGCATATAAAGCAACTGAACAAATATATGTTAAAATTATCAAGCTCTCAAGAGCACTAACCAATGTAAGAGAAACACTTTTATTGTAGCTCTTGCAATTATATATAATTGGAATATGATTATATGATAAAGGGAGATCTTTATGGAAGGCTCCTGTAGTCCCAGGAGACAATATTTTTCTATTTGTTTTCTTTTGAGAATTTTCATTCATTTTCTTTTCCATTTGTAGGAACTTCATTCATTTCATTTTGTTCATCCATGTGATTGATTTCATTGGGAGACACAGACAGAATTATGTTGCCCGCATTTCATATCTTTTTTGACCCACATGCATGAACATTGCCAGGATTCAATGACCTCACCATAGGAGCTGCTAAATTTTAGACAAATTGCACAACTTTTATTCGTCATTAGCTTCTCATTAATTTTACTGAGTGATATGCTCTTCATTACATTTTCATGGCTTCTGCTTTTCCTCCACAGGATGAAAATGAGCAAAATCTAGGTACTATAATAAAAAATACCTATTTTTCTAGCTTTCATAGAGTGTATCTATTAAATTGTGAATCTATAGTGTAGCTAATATCTTCCTCCTCCTCTCTCTCCCTGTGACTTTTGCAGATTTTTCTATTTTTTGCAGATTTTTCTATTTCAAAAATCACACTAAAAGCTGATGAAATGAAAACTTGTTAGAATTTCATTCAGAACAAATTTGACTGAAATTCTTATTTTCATGAATAATAAACAAATATTCAATGTGACCCAATTCATTGCTTTTCCCATGAATTGTCAGGTCAAATCATGTCCTCTGTTCAGCATAGTTACAGAAAAAATAGAAATCATTTGTGTAAACTGGTCTACAGGAAGTGCTTTTTATTTCTGCTTTTTCTTGCTTTTTATTTCTGACAATAAATATAAAGGGAAAAGCTGGTGTCTGAATCATCACATTTCATCACGGTGGCAAAGAAACATTGTGGGGCATTTTATTATTCCTCCAGATACAGTCTAATACAACCCCAAAATTATTTAAGCTAGTTTTTTTCTAGATGTAGGATGGGGGTTTTAACTTTACCTAGTTGTATCCATGTTTATTAAAGAAGGAACTGAGGTTTGCTTTACCTTCATTCAACATGCCTATTACATCATTCTGGTTTTCACTGTGTGCTTAAGGCAGAATGTGAAATTTCTGGGTCAAATAGATAAAAAAGAAGAAATAAATTGAAGCTTTCCAAGCATATTGAGAATATATTCTGGCTTTTAGCTACTCTGTTAGGCTAATTAGAACATGTATTTCCGTGTGCTTAAATAGACTGTACCAGACAGTGTGTTCTGTATACAAAATGATACACAAATATTAACAAGTTAAGGGATCTGACATCTCCAAGCCTTTTATAGAACTATAGTCTAGTTCGACAAAAACATTCAGCATAATGCTTCCATGAATAGGAATGGAGCTCCTTCTTGCTGAATTTAAACAAGCGTCTAGGCTGGGAAACAATCATGTTTCCAGTTCCAATTTGCATGACCTGCGAATGAGGCCCACAGCTCAATGAGAAGCCAGGGTAATCTGATGAGGTGCCAGCTTTTGTAAGCAGTTATTTAGGAGAGAAGGGAGGGGTGACTGATGGGAGTCAAGCACGTTTTACAAAGAAAATAATTTCTACCCCTCCTGTCTAGGTTCTGTGTCAATGATTCCGAAAGGATCGGCAGTTGTATATTTCACATCGACAGGTGCTATTATTATGACATGATGTATGCCGTGCCTTTTGCAAGCCTCAAGGCATGTTCGCAAATTACAGGCCATTAGAGCCAGGCAAGAACTCAGCAATTTTCCTTCTCAGGGGGATGTGCAAATATTCAGTTTGGTTTGGGTCCAGCTGAGTTTGCTTCCTCTTCTACTTTGGCTTTGATTTGCTTCTTTGAGAAAGAAGGGGAAAAAACTCTACAACAAAAACAGCAACAACACAGAAGTAACTCAAGAAACACCATCAATTTACATTGAGCTCTACACCTTTTGTTTAGATTGGAAGCTTGAATTTCATGTTCCCTTGACAAACCATGCTTAAAAATGATAGTGATTTTGAAGAAGAGCATGGTTAACTGCAGAACTGTTTCAGAGATGCATGAGAGGGATTCTGCACTGTTTCAGAATCTAGAGGTGCAGGTAAGAATTTATCAGTGTTACAGAGTTCTTTATAAATGAGTTTAGGCAAAACAAAGCACCTCCACAATTATCCTTGCACCAACTTTGTGGGCCAGGTCAGTGTCATTATCCTAGTTTTGCAGCTGGGTTGAACAAGTTATTTCCCAGGTTGCACAGCTCATTCTTTCACAGTGCCTGTAAGCTACCAACCCAGGAGCATAATAGGCTTCCCAGCAGCTTTCTAAATTTTATATGCTCTCCAAACCTTATGAAGTAAGTCTGCTGTAGTCACGTATTCCCTTTTATCTATGCTGCTGATGCAACCCAGGGAGTGTGGAGTGCAGCTGTGTCTTCTGTGACCCTCTCTCTGGTTCCTCTCATTGGTGATTGCTGAATCTGAAACAAGTATTGGTTATGAAAGCTGAAAGTAGGATGAACGAGGGCTAAACTGCACATGCACAAAAATCCCATGCTACAGCCCTTCTGGTTCAGCCTTAGCTTTAACTTTTTCCCTGATATGCTGATGTGCAGGAGTTGTTGCAGGGTGAAAATTCCTTCCATGGAATCTATTTTGTTTTGTTCAGAACCAGGTCAGAATCTATGATATTAGTATGTCTGTCTGTTACCTTAACAAGTATTGCACCCATATTGTCATGAATGAGTGATAAACATGGACATCACCTTTGGACTTTGTTGAGCAGTATCCATGGTTACTTATTTTTCTAATTTGTTTTCCCTTTCTTTTCTGTCCTCCGGTATTTTCTCCAAACTATAAGCAAACATTTGATTGTTGTGAAATAAACTACTGCAAACCATGTCTTTAACAAGACATTTTCAGCCATCTATTGAGGATGCTCTATTTCTGAATTTCTAGCAGTAAGCATGACGTTGGACATGAAGCCTACAAATGCCAAATACAGACATGGTTTGGCACCTGCTCAGGGCCCGGAGACCAGCAACAGCTCACGAGAACTTGCTTATCTTGCTCTTCCACTGCATGACATTATGAGAGTGATCACCTGTAGCTTCCACTGCCTACTTGCCATTTCCCAGTCAACTAAACAAATGATACCAATGGTAAAAAGGACAGTGCGGAGCAAAAGCCGCTGGTGCTCATGGCAGTGAGAAGGTGATAGCAGTGAGCAGGACCTTGCTTTGCCCAAGGCCCCTCAGATTCCTAGAGCCAGCACTCAAAGAAAGCCCTGTAGAAGTTCTATGAACAAAGTTAAGGTTGCATTTTGAGTTCACATACTACAAGTGCGTGTTTGTATTTCCCTTGTGCTTCTGAAGTTCATTTGCTTTCTGAAAGCAGAGATTAGCGCTTCTAGCAATTGTTCTCCTTTCACTGGAGGGTAGGAACTGACTCCAAAGCACCGGCTTCTTGACTTTGAGCTTCTGGTGGCACCCACCAGTTCTTCCCATGAATCACATCAACAGGGTCAAAAGTGTTGTTTTAACTCATACACACAAACATATGGGGATATACTTGTGTGAACAGATGGCTGATGCTTGTTGTGTCAGAAAGCAACTTGCATCATTTCAGTGCAGGCTGTTAAAAAGATGTGCAGAAACACTGAATGAATAATTCAATGTGATGATCGTTTGCTGGGAAGGTAGGTTTGGGTGTTGTTTCCATTGTTAGTCTTCAGAAGTGATAGGAATCTTGAAGTTTGCAAGGAACAACTTAATCTATAAGAAAAACTTTCTGGATTTTTCTTTTAATGACCAACTACACACACCCCAAGCTCTCTTTTCATGAATTCTTCTTAGGAACAAATGCTCCCAACATTTAAAGGAATTTGCAGAGGAAGTAAAGACCTTTCTACAGTTAGTGTAGGGTTTATTAGCATTTTAAAAGGTAGGCAAGTTTTTTTTTAACTTTTAAAAAAATCTATAGTACACACAAATGCTAACACATTTCTAACAAGGAAACAACCTTGCAAGCTTTTGCTTTTAAATGAAAAGCATTGCTGTGATGTGATCTGACAGATGCCTGGTTCCAGCAAACTTTTAAAGCTGTTGATTCTCTCACCTTGATTTTCTTTTGCATTCCTCTTTTTTCTACAGTCAGGATGTAAGGAAGG
Source organism: Varanus komodoensis (assembly GCF_004798865.1). Classification (NCBI taxonomy): domain Eukaryota; kingdom Metazoa; phylum Chordata; class Lepidosauria; order Squamata; family Varanidae; genus Varanus; species Varanus komodoensis. Next base: position 10,274,860 of record NW_025335856.1, read on the forward strand.
ACATGGTTACTCATCAGTGATTCCTCCACTCTCAACTGATCCTGGCACTCCTGAAGAAACCCTTCAGCTAGAGAGGCCATCTTCACTTAGGATGTCCTCTTGTGAGTCCTGGAACCCCAACAGGAGATATGTTTCTCTAAAACAATGGACAAAATACATCTATCTGCATGACTTAATTCAAATGTTTAAAGGCAGAGATAGAAATAATTATGACAAGAATAATGTGAATCCAGTGAGAAGGCAGCAACCAGATGTTCCATGTGGTTTGCTCAGTACTGTTGCTGAGCAAATTGATGGAACATATTTTTTGAAAAAAAATATATATTCCAACATCCACTTTTACACAGGCAGAATCCTACTTTTCCTGCCAGTAATCCTCTATGTGTGGGTGACTGGAGGAAAAAGACCAAGCCCAAAGTCATGCCACAGTGTCCAAAAAGCAGCCCTCCCTTGTTCTGTGAAAGGAAGTGGAGATGAGGGTAAACAATGAGCCAATTTTTGTGAGATACACACGCAGAACCAAGAGTTAGGATTTTTTTTAAACAGGGAAGGAAAATATTGGGAGAGGAAAGAAGACAAATGGTCAATTTTCAATTTTGAACAATAATATAAAATAGAGATTTTGAACAATGGTATGTAGTCAAACAGTATGATCCATGTACTCTCATTCTCTAGACCTGGGTCCAAAGCTCAGAGATGACTGTAGTGGGCCTCAGTCACTATCATTTGGTAGATTGGCCACAAGTTACTAACTGGCAGCTGGTAGAAGGTTGATTGCTGATGATCTCTTTCTTAGGCCTCCTCAGAACCTCTGGTCACCCTCCTTCCTCCTCTGCTTCTCCCATTCATCCAGTTTCCTAAGAGCATTTCTTTGTAATCACTGTCTCCTTTTCTCTCCTCACAGTCACAGAACGTTTTGCTAAATTTTGGTACTCTCAACAAGAGTCTTCATTTAGACTGTGATTGCATAACCATTTACCTGGGAGTAAGTCCTATTTAATTATATCTGACATAATTCCAAGTAGATATGCACAGGCTTTGATTAGTCTGCTAATAAAAATCAGATACAAGAATGGAAAAACTTTTGATAATTGCCATGTGGAAAATGCTCTAGGACTGATAACATACAATCACTGAGTCCTTTAAAATGAATGAATTTCATTATTTCATATTATGCCACAACTGGCAGTAACTGTTTCAGGAAACTATACCCTGAGCTGGTGCTCTGATCATTCATACAGCATCTGCCACAGCAGTCACCATACTTAGGAATTTCAGCTAGACTATAACTGCATACCATATGGCCACTTGTCTAATTCTTTTTTACACAGTTAGGATGAGTTAATCCTCGTACTTCTCGCAAACCAGCGAGAGTTTAGTATGATGAATCAACTTCCACATGTTCGGATAGCAACTGCAGATCACATATCAATTCAGATAAAATCAAGATCCCCGTGTGTTACCATAAGCCCTGGAAATATGTGTGTCAATGCATTTGTGTGTGTGTGAGAGAGAGAGAAAGTGAAAGCATATAATTTTCAACAAAGATTCCTTCAAAACTATCAAGTCTTCTACTTGGCAGTGCTGGACTGTGAGTAGTTGCACAAGTGTTGAAATTTCAAGCTATTTTTAGAAGCTTTGACAGGTGTGCCACTTCGGTTCCTCCCTGGGAAACACAAAAACCAAAACAAGCCAACAAGTGACTTAAGTACAATCAGCCATGTGTAGGTAATATCTTAGTAATGTGGCTTGGCATAGTTTTCCCACTAAGTGCCAGCTCCCTGCTTTGGAAGGTCCTTAGGCAAGACAACCTCAATGAGGCCTTATCTTAATGCGTCGAAGGAATCACCATCATTGCCAGAAGCTCTTCCTCCTCCTCCTCCTCTTTCTCATCATAGAGGGTGCCAGTGGGGGAAGGC
>NW_025335856.1:10276878-10286843 GCF_004798865.1 Varanus komodoensis
ACCTTTGTCTTGCTGTCTAGGGACATGCCTCTTCTGCCTGTAGGAATGGACAATCTCAGTTCATTCAAACATTCAGCTCATCACCTTTAGAGAGAGCAAATAATAAACAACTGGATTGAATGAACCAGAACACAAGGGCAAACCCCTGCTCCCCTTCCTTTCCAAATTATTTATCGCTTAAATGCTACTCAGATTATAAAAAATTGGATATAAATGTGGATTTATCTCTCTTTGAAAAGAAACACACACACGCACAGGAGACAGTTGGACTGTATGCAGGGATGCAGTTAAGATTGCTTATTACATTTGGCCTATATTCATCAGGCTGAAAAACACTAATTACATTTCATATTTAAGCTACAGAGCAATTAAGGATCAATTCAGCTTCCAAGGATGAAAGAAACTCCTGTTCTGATAAAGAAAAAGTCCTTACTTATTATTTCAGCTTTCAGCCACACTAACAGAAGGCCAGATTCACCATATTCCGATTCCAATTTAATTATATGCTCCAACATTTGTCAGGTGATATGGTACACTTGTTTCATTTTATGTTAAGGCTGCGTCAGGCAAAGAAAAATGCAAGTGGCCGGTACACAAAGAGGCTAAGAGCCTTCCCCCTAGGACCCAACTCCAAGGAGCTATTTGGTTCTTCCCCTATTATAAGTATATGGAGTGGGGTGTTTGGGAAAGGGGATCTATGGATTCCCAGTTGCCTTGTTCAACAACATGGATTTGCACAGAACTCAGCACTAGGGAATCAAGTGATGCCGCTCTATGAATTTATTATACAGGTGTGGAAACAGACGAAAGAGGAAAGCGATTCTCACAATAGAGAGAAATTGCATACAATAGGGATGAAGGCTAATTTTGTGTCAGTTTGCACATCATACTCAATCCAAATATGAATGTCCATATTTGCAAATTCATAACCTGAGATTTTATTTGAAAAGGTGTTGTTGAAAACTTACAATCAATGACAATCCCCTTAGTCAATACAGCAAAAGAACAAGCTATTTTCCTTTTTGATTGAGGGAAAAAAGTGTTGCAAGCAAAAATGGGAAAGACCCTAACTAAGCATCACAATGACACTCAGACAATTTGGGTGAGCTTGAATGTTGCCAGATCTCCCATTCTTCGTTCTTAATATAATTTGTAGTGGTTTTAGCTAAAAAAATGAATTAGCAGTGTGATCTCATGAGATGTTGAATGTTCTGCCCAATTATCAATTGGTTTTATATTCTCTTGGTGGAAGCAACTAGCCACTTTCTATGGATCATCTTAAAAGGCACAGTCTGATGAATATCTTGAAATATGTAAGTATTGTCTCCACAATTTAGATATAACCATATTGATTTGTTTTAAAGCACTGCATCTATTAAATAAAGCTGAGGGGTGATGTGTCAATTTCTATGTAACCTTTCTTTTTTGCAATGGTTGCTTACTATGTCAATGCAATCGTGGCATAGCTTTAAAATAAAGCTTGTTCATCTTAATGATGTTCCTATTAGTTTAATAATAAGAGTAAGGGAACACGGTGATTGCAATTGCAATCAGGGCAAGACAAGCCCATAGATAGCATGATCAAGAAGTGCAAGGGACATACATATTACTGGCTAAAAACGGTTGTTTGTATCTCAGTGAGAGAGCTGCATGAATCAGTGCTTCAGCGTAGGTGAGCATATTGTGGAAGCTTTATACTCCTGGCTGCCCTGCCTAGGATCACAGATAAGCTCTGCAAGTTTTTTGTCTCCAGGGAGACTGTCAATCACTCACAAAGCCTTAAGCCACTGAAAACATCTGCGTGCATAACCAATTAAAGCAACCAACAGCAGGAAGAGGACCAATAGTCAACCCGTAGCCCACTGTCCTTGTTCTATGATTGTCATTTGAATGCATTTGCAGTACTCTGGAAGTGCAATGTCAACATTCAATGACACTGCGACCTAGAAAGAGTTTTGACTCAATCATTGCAGTTATAGGATGCAAAACTCGCAGTGATAAAATTCTCTGGTTTGCAAGCAGACATTAACTTGGCTTTCATGATCAAAACAACCCATGGTTTGTTAACTGTAGGTTGTTTTGGAGATTTCAGAAGCGAGTTAATGCTCTGGCTTCTCCCCACTATTTCCTCTTTGCTAAATAACCCAAAAACCTACAACTCTGGAAACAGTACAAGAAACAACTCAAAGCTGAACAGTCAAGAGCAACATGATCTCATGTTCAGGAGCCAACATGATACTACAACCTATGGTAAAAAAGAGGTGGATTTTTTGATCTTGCAAATCAGTTCAAAATGTGACATAGTTCTTAGAATCATTCAGTTAAAAAAACTATTACCAGGAGATCCTCCTTCCATCCAGCTCAGCAAAGGAAAGCGCTATAGAATTGTATGTTTTATTTGATGGGCAACTTGCTGTCTCAGCTATCCTTAAGGTGAAACAGAGTTTTGCATGTTTCCCACCCCATGCAGTCCTGTTTAAACTAGGGCTATGCTCAACATTATCCACCATATTCTTTTAGAAATAGAATCCAATTTCGCAATGAGTTTTCCTCAGTTTTTTGGGTGACTCTTCTTTCTCTGGAATGGCCAGTATCAGAAAAAGTGTTGGCAGCCTGATCACCATGTTATACATTCGTCATGACCTGACTCTAGTGTCATTTGAGGAACTGTGCATGTGGAAACAATAGCATCCATCTTGAAAGAATATACTGAGGATGAGAACTAGAAAATGTCAGCCATTCTCAAGTAAATGTCCCATTAAAGCAGTTTTCTCCAGTTTAATTCACTCTTCCCCAGGCAGTTACCCGGCATTCCTTAGAACTTAAAAAAAGAAAAGAAAAGATTTTTTGTGCCTTGTGGCAGTGTTTTTAGCAAGGTACATATATACCTCAGCAATTAAGAGTATTTCTTCACAAAATGCAAAGGCAAGGAAAAGAAATACAACAAATTCTGCTTTTACCAATATGGTAATTAACTTGTGAAATTCATGTTTAGAAGGACAGAGAAAATAAAAATAAAAGAGAAATGAATGTGGAATATTGTATAATTCCTATGTTCATACCATCTATTCTTTCTGTACAGATCTGTACTTTCTTGACCAGTTCAATACTACCAGATCACATACCTTCAAGTTACAGCTGACCTCATTTAATGTTTTGTCATTCCAGTATGCAACCATGCCAAAAGAAGAGAAAGCCTTGGATTTTACAGTTCCATCTCCAGAACCTTGAATTTATTTTCCCTGCAGCATATTTTCCATATCAATGTATCTATAGCATTTTTAATGTGATTGGCAGTTGTACTGGAAAGTTCAGTACAGGTGTTATACCCTCTTTATGTCAGTGTCAGAACCGTAAGTGATTGCAGGAAACTACATAATGGCTTACAGAGGTTTTCAGCCTCACAACTCTGAGCCAAGCATTAACTATGCTGCTTCTTATCCATCCACACATTTAAAATCTGGTGCTGGTAAGCTTATCCTATAATCTTGGAGGCTATTATGTGTGTGTGCGTGTATGTGTGTACAGGCTGAGAGAGAAGTGACAGAACTGCAAAGCAAGGAGATGCTCAGGCTCTGGTTTGGATGCAGTCAGGGAAAGAGAGAAAGGGAAACATTACTCTTAGATCATATTGCCTTCATCTGGAGGACAATTCACTCAAATAAGAATTGAAATCACTCATACTTCCACCCTTAGGAATTTTCATTGCCCAACATTCCAAACTGCCGCTATTGCTGTTCTTTCCTCATCACAGGAATTGATGAAGGCAGAATACTCTAAATATAGTTTAGAACTTATTCCGGTGTTTACCTATCCCTTTCACAGCACCCTGAACCCCCACACATCCTCAAGATCATACATGATAGTTTGGTGCAGCCACCTTCTCTAAAATGATGCAGCCAGTACTAGGAGTAAATCCCAGTTAAATGTCATGAAACACGATGCTTTATATAGCACACAATTCTAAAGTCAAATTCCTCTTTGCCAATGGTGAAGCTAGATAAGTTTTATCTCTAAATTTAATGTTCCATGGACAGCGCCCCTGGCTCCTGTTTATAGGCAGTCATGTGCATCGCTGCATTCATATTAGGGATGTGTAAGGGTTTGCAATGAATCTGAAAACGTCCCATTTGTAACTCTAAACAAGAAAAGGAATGCAACTTCTCCGAGGGAGAGGGAGAGAAAGAGAGTTCTTTTTTCTGGAAGGGCCTGTCTGGAAGTGGGCCAGCCTCTTAGCTGCAAATTGCATTAGAATTAAGCATCTCTTTGGTAGGCCAGCTAAGTACCAACCCAGAATATATCAGGGCAGCCCTTAAGTGTTAAATGCCTCAGAAGTAAAAGTCCTATAACATATTTCCTCCTCCTCCAGAACGTTCAGTAAAATTTGTCCCTGCTGAGTAATCTGTTCATATTTTGCTAGTTACCTGGAAAAGAATTCTGGAAGGAAGATGGACAAAGAGACACATGTCTTGTAAAGAATAAACATAAGAAGAGCTATGGTGGATCAGAACAACAGTCCTTCAAGTGAAGTATTCTGTTTGCATGGTGACCAATGAGCTGCCCAGAGGATCCCACAACAGGATAATGGTACAACCCCCTCCCGCCCAATTTCTCCACCAACTGGTATACATAGGCCTTCTGTATCTGATACTGGAGGTGTCACTTATATAGCAATCAATTCTAGTAGACATTCTTCTCCATGTCTTTCTCCAGCTCCCTTTTAAAATAATTCAAATTAGAGATCATTGCCACATCATGGAGAACTGATTCCATAGTTCGACTATGTGCTGTGTTAAGAACTGTTTCCCTTTATCTAGTCAGCTTCAAAGGATGACCCTGGGTGGGAGCGGGTTCTCTGCAGCATGCATAACTCTGTACTCCTTTATCAGTGACCCCATAGTGACCTTTCTCCATGCTAAACAATCCCAGATGTTGTAGCCTTTCCTCCAGCCCTTTGATCATTTTAGTTGCCATTTTCTGCACTTGTTTCAGCAATACAATATCCTTTGCTAGGTGCAACAACCAGAAGTGTACACAATATTCCAAGCACAGTCAAGCCGCAGAGTTTTATATAACAATACAATGCAATACAACTCTGACAGTTTTATTTTCAATGTTTTTTCTAATTATATATAACATGAAGTTTGCCATTTTCACAGCAACTGTCCACTGGGCTGACATTTTCATTGAGCTGTCCACTGCAAAACCTGATCTGTTTTTTGTTCAGTTCAGATCCCATCAGCTTATACTTAAAACAGGGATTTTTTGCCCCAATATATAATACTGTACGCTGAACCACATTTTCCATTTTAATGTCCATTCTTCCAGTTTGGAGACTCCATTTTGCAGTGCTGTACAAATCCCTTTTGATTTTAACCACCTGGAGAGAATGGATCCATTTTAGTCTGGTGTCTCCACTTTGATCATTCTGCCCAGGGTGATCCTGCTAGGAGGCATTGCTCTTGGCTTCTCTAGGACTCAAACCATATCCCAATGTTAAGGTGTGTATCAAAGGGGAAGGGTGCACATATACATCTTTAGAAATTATTATGACAAGGACTGTCACCTGGAAACTTGGATGTTTGCATGTTTGATCTGTTAGCAATTGTTTACAGTTCTTTTTGGTTCTACATCTTTACAGCAGAATTGGGCTGGGTGTCCTTCAAATAGAAGATGTATTCAAATAAAGGACAGTCCTCTGGCAGCTCTTCAAAAGGAGGATACTTCTCTGAAAAAAGGAGCACATGTACAACCTAAAGAAAAGTAAGGTTGGCCATGTTGGTTCACATCAAACCTTTATCTAGTCCAGCATTCTCTTTTGAACCATGTGGATAGCTTGGAAAGCGTCTTCTCCTGGCATGCACAAACAGAAGTGCACTGCCTCCAATCATGGCGGCTCAATTTGCATTGTCATGGGTGATATTCACTAGATGGTCTGTCCTGTGGTCTGTATTATGTCCATTCATTTCCCCTTCCAAATCATGTAAGTCACAACATGTGTTCTATCCACTGGTAAGATTACCAGCCTATCTTCTACCCTGAACGTTTCTGCTTGCAAGATGCAGGGAGGTCCAACCCATTGCTATAACAGCATTCTCATGACTTTTTCCATTTTTCCCCACACTTGTCTCCCATTTTATCCCCTTCCTCGGTTTTCTCTGTGTTGAATGTCAGGTTGTGAACTGTTCCTGCTTCCCTTGGTGATTCCCATCAACCAGTGATCAGTGTTATTTAGGCAGTGAGATATGACTATGTGATAGTGTTGTGCTTGCTGCTCTCCATCCTCCCACAAGGGAAGAAACTGCCCTTGCAAAAATGCTTGCCCTGTTCTGTTGCCTGCCTCCTAACTGAAGGGCACTTTCTTTTCATTTTGGGCATGGTGCAGGTACCCAAATACTTGCAAAATCTCTCTTTCCTGTTTCAGTGCAGACAAAGGATTTTACAAGTTGAATTTGCTTTGCACAAAGGGTTATTTCATCTTGTTTGTCTTGGACATTGCAGAATGTAGCAAGAATTAAGGTTCATGTAGTAGTAGAACTTTGCAACTGCGGGTTAAAGAGGTGTAACCCACAAGCCCCTTATCTGCATTCTGTTCCACTGAAGCTGGCAAACAGCAACAAGAAATTGCTGCAAGTCAGAAGACGTATTTATGATTTGCTTATTGTATTTGTTTGCTGCTTCACAATACAGGTTTGTTGTACATAAAACAATTTGAATACATGAAATATGTACAATACAATCAAACACAAGGCCATGATTCAGTAAAAGACAGACTTTCACCAGTATACAGGGAATAAATATAATACCAACGGCACTCATACGATAATTAATAATCACAAAGAACTTAAACAATCTTGTAAGGGCTAAAACCACATGTGAAAATATTAATATTACTATTCAAATGGTATTAAATTATATTACAATATATTTGGATGATGATTAAAATGAATCCTTTATTACTGTTTTAACCACGTGTTACATCCAGACTAAAAGATCTGATAATGAAGAGAACTGTGCACTTTCACAATATTATTTTCACTCCCTCATGAACTTTTAACTCTTTTTTGTTTTTGTTCAGGAGCTGCTGTCCTTTTTTTAAAGTAAATTTTATTATTATTTTCAACAAACTAAAAAAAAGAAACTAAAAAACATCAGAAACATCAGACCTACTGGGTCAACTTTTAACTCTTGTTTGCGTGTTCTGTGCTTCACACCCTGTGGAGTACTTTGCTTGCAACAAGATATTTTATTTGGTTTGCCTTTTAACTATGATTTTTGATGTAATTAGTCTACCTCTTTTGATCTGTTCCAGTAGGGAAGGCCACCCCCCTTGCAGGTCCATAACAGTGATGATTCCAGGTTATTAAGATGGGTCCAAAGGAACCCAAACAGTGATGCACAGGTCGAAAACCTATCTATTCTCCCTTGCTTCCTGTTTCAGTACATTCTGGGGCTGGGGCAGGAACATCCATTACTCCTACTTGGCTAGCCAATACTAGAAGGTAGTGCTGGGGAATTATGATTCTGCACTGTGGCAATTATGTCATGGGGTTCTGCAGGGTTCCATTTTATCCCCCATGCTATTCAGCATCTACATGAACCTAGTGGAAGCTGTCATCTGGAGGTTTGGGTTGAGGTGTCACCAGCACACTGATGACGCACAGCTCTACCTCTCCTTTACATCTAGTCCAGGTGAGGCAGTGACTGTTCTGAATCAGTGTCTGGCCAGTGTGATGGTCTGGATGAGGGCCAACAAACTGAGACTTAACCCCCACAGAAGATGGAGGTTCTCTTGGTAGGTGGCTCAGCTATCCCAGGAAGTGACAGCTGTCCTGTTCTGGACAGGGTTGCACTCCTACTAAGGGACAGGGTAGGTAGCTTCGAGGTGCTCCTCAACACAGAGTTATCTCTGGAGTTCCAGGTGACTGCTGTGGATAGGAGTGCCTTGCACCCCTTCAATTGGTCCATCAGCTACATCCTTACCAGGATGAGCAGAGTCCAGCAACGGTAACCCATCCTCCAGTTACCTTCCAGCTGGAATATTGTAATGTCCTCTCTGTGGGGCTGCCCTTGAAAATGGCCCAGATACTTCAGTTGGTACAAAATACAGCAGCCAGGATATTGACAGGATCCTGCAGGACTGACCATATAATGCCAGTCCTGTACCATTTGCATTGGCTACAAATTGAAGTCTGGGACCAATTTAAGGAGTTAACTTTGATGTACAAAACACTAACGGCTTAGGGCCTGGTTATCTGAAGGAGCATCTCCTTCCTTATATACCTGCCCAAGTCTTAAGATCTTCCTCTTTGGGAGCCCTCTTTGAAGGTTAGAAGAGTGGCTAGCTGAAGAAGGGCCTTTTCTGTGATGGCATCCCAGCTTTGGAAACTGAGTCCCAGATAGGTGTGCTTGGTGCTGACACTTTATTCTGGTGCTGACCAGTATTTTAAGGTTTGAAGGTATTTTTAAAGATATAATTTTATCACATGTTTCATATTATGATTGTGCTGCTACCATAGTGGCCTGCCTTGGGATTGTTTTGGTATAAGATGAGATAGAAGTGTTTTAAATAAATAAATAATGCATAACCAGAATATGATAAACCATCTTCTACTTTATTTCTTCTTGAACAAGAATGCAGAAAAGAAACAGACACAAAAGAAGAATTTAATAAAACAATGTAATAACTTTCCCTGAAGCAATTTGCTGCCCTTCTTTCCCATTAAATCAAGCTAATTATAGACACACAAGTTAAATGACTATGACAATCATGTCAAATGCACCTGCACCTGAACTTAAAAGTAATGTAACTGCTTTGAAATATTGCAAGTTACATCTTCATTAATCTCAAGCATGAAGAATCCCAATTGACTACAGGGGTGGGGGTGTGTGCAAGGAATGCATATCCAGCAAAGAACATCCAGATATTTTGGGGGAGGAAATCTGCCGCTGGTGAGTAATAGGGCTTTGCAAGAATGGCAAGCAATTAGCAGGTAAAGTTTGGATTCTTTGCTGTGTACTTTTGGGGTCCACCCCTTATCTGATCTGATCTACAGAGTAGGAATAGCTTGAAATACTCACAAAAGTCTTCTGGAAACCAAGTTCCATTAGCCTCTTGGAGCAGACCATTCTAATAGGTCCCTTTTTCTCCCTTGCAAAGAGGAAAAGGGGCTGCGAGTCTAAACCACAAAAGGAAGTTACCTGACCATGACAAAGTGGTTGATGTTCATCCCAGCACTTCCAGATGTTAATGATAGAGCATAGAAAAGCTGAGTTTGGGTCACAATCAAGTGCAAGTGCAGGAGAAGCTGAAGGAAGTGGAAAGGAGAGCAGTGCAGGGAAATGGCCCTTTATGGTTCAATTATTTTTGTGTTTTCACCTTTCGGCACAATTTGCTATGCAAAGGAGGGACAGAAGAATGATAGTTTTAAAAGGGCTTGAGTCCTCACTGAGATCCAATGTGCTATGTGCAACTGGTAACACATCCTGTTTGGCGCATGCAGATTGTCCCCTCCTTCCACTGTGGTGACACCAATGCAGAGCAGATTCATGAGATCAGAAAGAGGGAAAGACCAGAAAAACCAAGCATTTGCCATCATTGATTAATGAAATGAAAAATTGCCACTGAAATTCTATTTGGTTTAAAAACAGTAATGACAACCAGTCCTGTCTTTCAGAATTATGCTTGCTATTACTTCACATTGGGATCAAAATGACTTTCCTTAATATGACAAGTGTATTTATTTATTTAAAACATTTATTTAAAACATTTCTATGCCGCCCCCATCGCAACAAAGCCTCGGGGCGGCTCACAAAGAATACATAAAAACATATATAAATAATAATAATATAACAATTAAAAAAAATTTAAAAACCCCTGGTGCATTCTCGGCTAAAAATTTTAAAATCCTAATTAATTCAATAATTTAACAATTAAAATAAGTTTTAAATAAAAAGGTCTTAGC
>NW_025335856.1:10286943-10544388 GCF_004798865.1 Varanus komodoensis
CAGAGAAAGCCCTCCTCCGGGTACTCACCCTCCTAATATCATTCACGGAGGGTTCCTGGAGAAGGGCATCCGTTGCTGATCTCAAGGGGCGGGAGGGCAAGTTGTATTGACGTATTTTTTTTCATGGCTACACATACCAGGCATATTTACCAGGGATAAACAACCAACTTGCAGCTTTACTCGGGCTAATGTTGCAACTTGCTTATGGTGGTTAGTTTCAGATTTTGCAGGGAACCAAAAACACAAAATGAATCGAAACGAAACAAAACAAAACAAGATGAGACAAAGTGAAATGAAATAAAACTAAGCAAAACACAGAATTAATGTCACATTCAAACTAATTTATGCAAAGCAGGGGCAAGGGGAAATCATTCCAAATTGCAAGAATGAGATCTTTTCTTCATCCTGCTATAGACATTGACCTCATTGTCCATTTATTTGACCACCCATGATGCTTCATTCCCAGAGATGGATGTTGGTTAGACAGCAGTGTGAAAATGTTGGGATGACAGGAGATGTGCTCTTAGCACAATTGCTCGATTTCACTGAATTTCCAGTTGCTATCCTCTGAAAAGGTGATTGCAATGGCTCGTATTGTCGCTTCGGTATGAGGTGAGCCAAAGGGTGCCAGAAATCCTTCTCTGGCTTGAATTTTAAGGTGAGATGGAGAAAAATGCCTTTTCACCCTCTAACCAAACCTGTTCCTTGCATTAGGTAAAGTGGAACAACTGACAGTTGCTAGAGATTGCTGGGGAATGGCAAGGAGGTGGTGCATGGAGAGGTGATCCGATTAGAAGATCTCTTAAGTGCCTTCTATGATGCTATAAGAGATTACAGGATTTTCTTAAGCACACAAACTTTGAGAAGTTTGTAGAACGATACCATGGTGAGCAGTACTGGCTGCAGAAGAGCACTGTGGATGCCAGCATACCCATGACAACCATCACCTTCCACTCTTCGGATGGTTACTTAGTGAGACCTTAATCTGTGTGGTGGGAGAGGAATGGAATCTGGCCCTGAGATCTAACCCTGGTTGCAACACCAAAGGGCAGAGAGTGGCACCATCAGATTTTCACTGAACTTTTGATGTGGTCAGTCCTTCTTTCTCATGGCAGCATTACTGGCACTGGGAGTAATATCATCAGCCAACTTGTGGTTCCTGTCATCAACACTGCAGTTGTACTAACATGTGGAATAACCCTCTCATAAACAGTTTTCTTGTGGCATTGATAATGTATAAATCAGGTCTCTGTTGGAAGCATTCCCATGCAAATATATTCAACATTCAATTTAGAACCCATAACAAAGCTGTTTGCATCTTGATTTAATATTTTTACGATATGTACTTTACAGCAAATTTGCATAAAACAAAAAGCATACAATCACTTTGCACTGCTCAAAATGGTCCCCCTGTCATATTTCTAATTTCCATAGAAACTTTGTTGAAGCAAAAATGTAGTCACTTCTTCAACTGTCAAAACCCTGAAAGCTTACAGCTTTTGCTCCCATTTGCTTTGCTGAACATTTCACCAGCAGAATATTTTCTAACAATTGCTTCCCCTGCTGATGCCCTGCGAATTTTCTCACCCTCTTAAAATCAATAAGCATGGATGCTTAATGCTCATGTTGCTGGAACCATACCAGAAATGTCCTCAGCTCTACCAGGTCCGCTTTGAGCACTAGAGCTGTTCAAATGATGAATTTGAAACATGAGAACTTGAGATAATTCCAATTAAATCACTTGGGCATTAGGATAATCAACCCATTTACTGAATTCATCACCATGGTATTGCTCTGCAGGCTTTACTTCTCCTGTCTTGGGCATGAACAGCCTTTCAGGGGGTCCGTTCCTAGTGAGGACAGAATATGAAGCACCTGTAAGGTTCTCTGCTTGCACATGCAGGGCCAGCAACAAGGTTTGGTTGGGCACCACCAAGGAAGGAATCTCAGCCTCACAGGGACCCTCTGATCGGAATGTGCTCCTCCTTTCCACCACTGCAACCAACTTGTTCTCCTATCTCTCGCTCGAGGCCAGACAATGGTAATGGTGAGAAGGAGGAGGGTCAGATCCTACTGCCTGCTTGCCTATTGGCTCTCTGCTTGTCAAGCAAGGCTTTAGCAATAAGTAAAAGGGAAGAAGAGGAAGAGGAGCTGTTAATAATGGTAGGGAGACAGAAGACTCACTGAGGAAAGGGCCCGTTGAGGGTGCCTTGCCCAAGGGCCTTCAGAAACCGGGCATTCTCCACACATTTTAACCTGACCTTCTTCTAAGGCCACACCAGGTGAGGTGCAGCAGGTGGCTGTGTGGGAGAGAGACAGCCCTATTGGACACACCGGCTGGATAATACCTATTTCATTCCCATGGGCTTCTTCTTTAATTTAGTCCAAATACATATAATTTATCTCTGTAAATCTTAAGGCTGTTTCCATATGCATTTTATTATTAACATGTTTTGCAGTTTAGTCTTTTTTTTTAAGTTTTCCACAACCTAGGCCACAGCAGGAAGGGGAAGGGGAAGGGCCAGAGAGAGAGAGAAATAGCTCTGACCTTGGAGAAAGAGTTTTCTTATAATCTTTTCCCAGTGGTTACAGAAATTCAATAACGGCTACCTCTCCTGAGGTCACTGGCCAGGAATGAAGAAGCTCTGTTTCCTTCACTTCCCAGCCCCAGCAGCAGCCAAGTGAGCAAATAAGACAGGCTGTCTGTTGGAGGCATTTCTGGAGGACAGCTGAGACACATCCATGATGCAAACATTGGTATTAAAAGCCACCAAAAGGACCTACAGAACCAACTTGGGTGCATTATCTTTTTTCAATCTCTCTCTCCCTCTCACACACACCCCTCAACTTTCACACATGCACACAAATATAGTTAAGTAATCCTTAAGTAATCCCTGGGATACCTCAAGCTTCATGATATCTCTTAATTCTCCATGGTCCTTGTTTTGGCTTCAGTCCTGCTGGCACTCTCTTGCTGTTCATTAATAGAGTGATAATAAAGTATGGGACCACAGAGTTGAAAAAAACCCCTATATCTCCACCCCCAGGTTTTGTTCCATCTTATACAAAATAGGGATGATAGAGGTAATTAGCTATTAAGCAATGACAGTCATTGTATAAGGGTCATCTTTAAATAGATAGCGTTCAATGAATGCTGTGTGATACCTTAATGCTATTTCAGTGTTTGCTTCCAGTGCTAATGTTATTTTTTCAAAAAATAAACATTTTTCACCCTTTAGAAACCTGTGAGGTAGAGCACCAACAGTACTGAAATGAATAAAATTATTGATACCACATTTAGCTTAATTCTGTTCTTTTTAATAACAGCCATCCTAGCAGTGCTGTTGATGAGAACTGGACAAAGGCCACCAACTGTAATGCTAGATCAGATAGAAGCACATTTTCAAATAAGAAGTGGAGTGCTTCTCTCTCTCCTCTGCTCTGCCTCCCACACACTGTTTTAGTGTTAGTTGTCTTTACACCTCTTTCCATAACCCAGATGCCACAGCTTGGCACCATTTTAGTGTCTTTATTGCATGAACGAAGCCCATCAGCTCAGCAATTCCATGCAGATCGCAGTGTCAGAGAGTGAGGCAGCAGCCATTCAGTTCTGGCTATGTGGCCATTACATGACCATCCGTTGTAACGAATGAAGCCCTCCCAAGTCAGATTGGCAATGGAATGTAGTGCCCCATGATCACAGCAAGCTGAAGTCACTTCAGCAAGCTACCCAAATAGCAGCTGGTGGTGGGGATGGCTGTCAGTGTGCCCTGCGAGGCATTGTGAGGGTGAACATTTAGCAGTGAGTGCATGGGCAACAAACTGGAATCCTGCAGGGGCAGGGAGAGAGCTGAGAAAATCCAGCAGATTTCCGCACTCCTCAAATCCCTCCCATTTACACACAAGTAGGTAAGTAAATTATATTCACAATTACCTCCCATCACTGCTAAAGCTTTAGCGTAGCACAAGCTTTGAAGCCAGTAAAGCAGAAAGAGCAACCTGCTGTATAGCTTGATTATATTGATCATACCGCAAGTAACACCTATTTCTTAGGACACTGTCAGGTTGCAGCCCAGATATAATAACCTAAGGAAATGTAACACACATAAAGGACACATCCATAAATGTTTCTTCGATTTATGGGGATCCACATACACACCTTCACTAATTATAGGGAATTTGCTGGCATTGACCATCAGATATTGCAGTCAAGAAGAAATCATAAAGCTATAATATCCTGTCTCTGTCTGGGCTTCCAAATAATATTCTCTGAACAGGTTACAGGTATAAAATTCTGGGGAGGGAGGGACGGAGGAGATAAAATAGCCTGCCAGGCCTTAGAAAGGCAAGCAGAAATGTCCTCGGAAATCCAGAAGATGTGGCCTGACAAAGGCAGCTCAGAAGAAGACAAGAGTGAATGGTGTTAAAAGATTCTGATGGGAGCAGTAGAATGGACTGGGGTACACTTGCCCATCTAGTGAGCAGGATACAGTGTTCACCTGCGGGACCATTTACAGGTTACCTCCCTATGACAGAGCAAGAGAAAGTGAAAGAAAGAAGCAAATGTATCACCAAAGAGAGAGGAAAAATGGAAGGGGGTGCCCAAGTTTATAAAATTAGCATGTGTTGATGTATATGTTTACATGCAAATTTAGAAAAAGTCACTATAATTTGAACACAATACATCTCACTATAAGGGAGGAAGCTGTGAACTTGAGCACCTTGTACACTTTAGGTGCTCTTTAGGTGCGAATTGTTGATAGGCAGCTTCAAGGCCTCTGTTCTCCTCACTTATGGTTCTTCATTATGAAATTTGGGACTGGACAGCTCTTCAGGGCAGGGGATCAAGTAGACGGCAAGCCTGTGGTCACCCTTCCAATAGAAGACTTGTAAACTAGGATGCATGGTCACCCTGCCGGCATGGGAGAAACCAAAGCTGACTCCGCTTCAGAGCCAAAGCAGACTAGACTGACAGAGAGCCAGATAATCAGTGTGATCCAGATAGCTGTGAAACGGGATAGAGGACACCACATGAGCCATGGTTCCATTGTCTCTGAGTTTCTATTTAATGTTTTCAAGAAGGAAAAACCTTTCCTCTCAAATATATAGATCGTTGCCCAAAGGTATTTGGTTCGGCACTGCCCTCCTTCCACTGTCCGTATTTCCTCTGCCTTGATCCAGTTGGTGGCCATGCTTCTCCGCTCCAGCATGACCTTGCACTGCCCTTCCTCTTAGAGATGAACTAAAGCATTGCAGCTTGCTTCTTCCCCTCCCCCTGTCCATCCAATGGTCCGGCGAAAGCTGGAAGTGGCAGCAGAGAAAGCCAGAAGGAGTCTGTTAAGACTGCTGAAGACCCAGATGATGGCTAAAAACAAACCCTGTTTCTATGGAAACCCTGGCTCAGACCTCTTTAATTGTTACATTTAATTTCTATCAAAGACTGACCTAAAAATGAATAGCTTTTTGCCTGCAATTACAGGGGCCGAGAGGGGTGGAACTGCTAAGCTGGTAGAGAGGCCTTCTTGATAGTCCTCAGGTTTTTACATAACTTTTGAAATCTTTCATGAGACATTTGCTTCCAGTGAAACTTATGGAAGGAAACACTTCAGAAGGAAATAGGGGTGGGGGTGGGAAAGCATTGCATTTACGAAACTCAATTTAGCTTGTTCCTGTTCACATACTTTTCTTGAAAAGCCTACATTAAAAGAAGTTCCTAATGCGATATTTCCCACATGTATCCAGCCATACAAACACACTGCTTGGGGTATAATCTGATGAATCTATTCTCATGAACAGAATTGTGACAGGCTTAGCTCACTATGACTGAGTTCCTTGCTTGATTGTTTTTTATTACCTTCCCTTTTCCAGTCTGAAAGAGGAATTTACTTCCTTTACATACCCACAGAACATAGGAAACTGCTGTATAGTAGGTCAATCTGCCCTTCTGTATCAAAGTCAGGGGCTCAGATTGCCTCCCAGAATACCCATGAAGATTATCGTTCTCTTGAGAACAAGAATTTCTTTTGTTATTGCTGTAAAAAGGTGGCATTTCCCCTGTGCTGACCATTGAAGAGGGAAAGGGTTAGGGCTAAGTAAGTGTTACAGAGCTTCTGTAGGCCATCTGGTCCAGTCTGCAGGTGGGGGGTTCACAGTTCCCAGTCTACTGGTAACTATCTCAAGGAGAGACCTCTCAGATCATTTTGCCCCTAGTCCTTTTTTAACTGGAGATGCCAGCAACTGAGCCATGAAGTTCATGCACTCTAACACCGATCTTGCCTAAAGAGATGGCACCTCGGTTGTAAAATAAGAGGGAAGGCCACGGTGATGTTAGAGTGTTTAACTAGGACTCAGCCAATCTGGATGTCAGTGCCCACTTGGTCATGAAGCTCACTGGGTGAATTCTGGCCCGTCCCTGAATCTCAGCCTAACTTACCTTAGGATAAAATGGAGAGGAGGAGGAAAATTAAGTTGTGGGGATAAAATGGAGAGGAAGGATGGGACTGTATAAACTGAGTTCCTTGAGAGAGAGAAATAAACAGAAATGGAAGATCTAAATGTAATTTAAAAAATGGAGAGGGATTGCCTCTGCCACTTGATAAATACATCCAGTCCTTTCATTAATTAGCATGTCTATGTAAAATGAGCTTGACCCAGTGCCTTTTCAGCTCTGGTGGAACAAACTCAAAGCCATCGTTATTGCCAGAAATAAACACCAACAAAACAAAAGCAGAAGAGCTGGCTTAATAAATGAGGTTCAGTGAACAAAACAGGGTATCAAGTACCATAAGAAACATAGGGCTACCTAAGTCAAGGTACCTACTAACTGCAAATCAGCAAATTAGTTTTCTTTGATCATCTTTGATCACATTAAAAGAGAAAATTGGCAGCCTTGAACCATTGGAGAAACTCACTAAACATGTTCAAATGCAATGATGCCAGGTAGAAATGGCCATGTTATATGCTCTATGCTAATCTTTTATTGAATTGCTAGTACTGAGAAGAATACACAAAAACCTCCTAAGAATTATGGAACTCTATGATGTGATGTATTAGGATAATGAGTGATGAATTAATCAGATAATCTTGCTTGTACTGTGTTCAGAAAGGCTAAAGAAATTGACTCATATGTGGCATACTGACATTTGAACCTTGACATTGGCATTATCATTCTGGAGAAAAAAATGTAATAAAACAGAAGGACCTGTGGCACAGCTATACGTGGTCATGCCCCCAGCCACTTCAGTGTGCAGCAGAGGATTCTGGTAAGGATGGGACACAGAGCACCTCCTCAGAAAACACAATCGCTGTGTTATTGAGGGCTCTGCTAGCTGGAATCCACCACCCTGCCACAGTCCACTTAATCAGCAGGTGAGCTACTAGCAGCATCTCCATCTTATAGAAGTCTTGGGTTAAGACATCAGGCAAGGACCATTAAACAGTCCTATCAGCCCCTCCAGGATGGGCTGATTTAATCACAATATACATTTTATAAACCTACACAAGACTTCAGTCCTTTGCTGAACCAATGTCTAGCTTGTTGTTGTAGAAAGAGAATTCTGGGTAACAGGGCCAATATTTTATTTCTGCATTGTCTGGAAGATGCCATTTTGTGTGTATTATTATTATTATTATATTACATTACATTTATACCCTGGCTTTCTTCTTCTTGCACAGAACCCAAGATTGTTTACAAGTTTTCCTCCTCTCAATTTGATCTTGTAATGACAACTCAGTGAGGTAAGTTAGGTTGAGAGTCAGTGACTGGCCCAATCTCACCCAGTGAATAAGTAGAGTGACCACATGGAGACAAGTACCCTAATTTCCCAGATCCCCAGTGCAATTCTAACAACCACACCATGCTGGCTGCCCATTATTGATGCAAATGTATTTTAGTTTAAGTAAAAATACTGAAGATCTCAGTAGGTCCCTGCTCTCCCTTCTTAGGGTCCTGGGTCTGGAGCAGACAGTTCTTCAAACAAAAGATGCTTCAAACAGAGGACCGTCCTTTGTAAAGTAGGACATGCAACCACCTTTAATGGCACTTCTGAAGAGCTTCACAAAAAGAAGCCTCTTTTTTCTCTGAACATACACAGAGAAGCTACCATGTATTACCTCTTAGCATGTGCCCAAGTTGTGCTTGGCACAATGGTGCAATTCATGGAGGGAAATATTTCAGTTCCCCTACACAGCTTTATAGGGAACTGCTTTATATGGAGTGAGACTATTGAGACGTTGGAGATTGAACTGACTACATTCTGCATGCAAAGCAGGGTTTTTTGTTCCTGCATTGTAGTGGAAAGCTATCAGGTAAGGGTTCGGGTTTCCTCAAGGTGGATCCCCAAACTGAGCTTGACCAGGATTTGGAGACACTCCTAATCCAAGCCTGTCAATAGAAAGTGCAAAGAAGAGACACAGAATCAGTTCTGTCTAAAATTCAATTTTGCTTCATAGCTAGAATTTATTGACTTTTTAAAAATTCATTCTCATAAAACCAGATGATATTAAGCTGGCATTCACAGATAGCAACGAACTTTCCAAAGAAGCAGACTTTCATGATGTGTGGTGTCAGGCCTTAAAAAAGAGGCCTTCATGGGTGAAAGGAAGAAGCATTACATAAACAAATAAGCTGCTTTCGAATGTTACCTTGGTCTGTATCTCCTACATTGAGCTAAGCCTCAAAGTTGTGATGGCAAGGAAGAAATCTCACACTAATGAATTCCCAAGGGATAGGCCATGTTAGCAAAACTAACAAGTGTTCTTGTGGCAACTCAAAGGCTAACAGTTCTACACTCCATCACAATCTGGAGCTGAGCAAGGTTCCTTGAAAACTTTTCATGCAACCACATTTATTAACATTCTCTTAGGTACGTATATTTTAAGAGGATCTTTATACACGGGGGATGGCATATAGGAGACACGGGAGTGCAGGATTATAGCTGGGACTGTACTAAGCAAATGAAATTGCACTGTGATAGTGCCTGTGAAAAGGGGAATATGACATTTAATTGGGTCGCCTGATTCTTTGCAAGGACACAATAACTATCACTTACCTTCTCCAAAGAGGGCCTTGACACCTGTGAAATGGAGTGATTTATGGGCCCTATGAAACTATCAATGCATGTAATAAACCTATACAACCCTGTCTCTGCATTTATTTGGCTGTATTTTAGAAGCTGGCTGACAATCGGCAGAACGCATTGCATTAAATTACTGTGCTTACAGGTAGTGGCCCTTTAAAATTGGTCCCCTTGGAAAGGGTTTGCAGAGGCAGATGCTGGTCATGACTGGAAAATTCCTAGTCTTAAGTCCAAGCTGGGATGGAATTGAGACAGGACATATATATGCTTCCTCTGTGCCTGTGTGCACCTGCCCACCTGCCCCTTCTCTCTCTCTCTCTCTCTCTCTCTCTCTCTCTCTCTCTCTCTCTCTGCGCCTATCCATCCACCCAAATCCAAGCAAGTTGTTCTCGTAGTAAATTGGTATCTACTGACAATGCATTGGCAAGGCCAAACAAACTGAAGTTTACCCTGTGCAAGGCAGAGGTGCTCTTGCTCAGTCAAAAGGCCTGCCAGAGAATAAAGATTTGGCCTGTGCTGGATGGGCTACCTTTGCCCCTCAAGACCTGGGCTCACTGTTTGGGAGTACCTCTGGACTTGACCCTGAACATGCCCTGGCACAGCTGATGCTTGTGCACTTAGCTGTGCCCATTCCTTAAGATTTCTGTTTTGGCACTGCTTGGACTGTATATGGAAACTGTCCAGAAACTTGAGCTGGTTTAGGAAACTGCAGCCAGGCTCTTGAACAGGGGCGTGTGACCCCCTTGTTATGGCAGCTTCTATGGCTACTACTTTTTTTCTGGGAAGAATGTGAAATGCTGGTTATGAATTCTACACAGTGTGGAAATGGCCTTCTCCCATGTAAGTCAGTTCTATTTGTAAGATCCTTAAGAGAGGCCTTTCTTTGAGAAAACCACCTTCAGAGGCACATTTGAGGAACCTCCTGAGCTGTAGAACTTCCTGCTGAGGAAGGCTAGGTTGGCTGCCTTCTACCAGCCCTGTACTTCATCCAAGTGATCAAGTGGACCTTTGCTGTGTAAGTGGATTTTTTAAAACTCTATTGTGGTTTTAATGGTTTTTAAATTAATTTTCATTATTGATGTGAGCAGATGGGAGTTTTCAGAGCCATTTTTGCTAGAAAGAGAGTGCAGGTCAAATCATGAACACTGGTAGGAGTGGCAAGGTTACTGTGGATTCTGTGACTTCACACTTAGTCCTCCTCCATGGGCTCTGGGTATGATGTGAAGGACTCTGTTATGATAAGTCCCCTCAGAGCTATGATAGCATCTGTGCACTCTGTGAGAAGTTATGTATTGGGGGAGAGGTGTTCAGTTATGGCTGTGACCAGCTGCTAACTCCCTCTGAATGCCTGCCTAACTGGAACACTTCTACTTGGTTAAATAGCATGAGCTTGGATGAAAGGTAAAGGAGGAGGTTTCCTCCAGAATTTTGGGACATTGATTTATGAACTCTGACAAATTAAGCTGTAAACAATTTTAAGGGAGCATTTCTTCCCTCTCCTTCTAGAACTGAGTTTCAGAACTCTGTGAAAAGAAACTTGAAAGGACTTTTACAGCTTTATTTTACTATTGCTTACTAATTGGAGTCTAATAAGAACACTGATTAAATGCATGAACGTGCTAAGAGCATGGAGATCTTGGTACTGATAAGACTTGGAAAGAAAGTGGAAAGAAATAATTTCCTGACTTGATGATGCAAAACCCATGTGCCAAGCTGAATATATTTCTTCAAACATGGATGAACGTCTCAACGGCAGCTCAAATCACAGAAACAGCAACAGACCCAGCTGAAGGTTCAGAGACCTCCAAAACCATCTGATTTTAATCTTTCCAAGATTGCATGATCTGATAAAGATTCTGGCACCGATACAGTTAGGGTTGACAGAAAGGAGGAAGTTCAAAGAAGAGGCTGAGATATGGGGGAAGAGGAAGTTGTTGGATGTTGTTAAGAAAGACTGTAAGAGAACAACACAGAAATAAAGAATCAAATAGAGATCTGAAAGATGGTGGAAAACTCAGATCTCAAAATATTAGGATTTAATTTAAGAGAGGTTGGGTTGGGTTGGTTTTTTTGAGACTGGAGGAACAAATTCTCAAAGTTTAGGATTAACTGAGGTTAAGACTGGAAGGTTAAGAAATTGAAAAAAGACCCAATGTTGATTGATCCGTCCATCCATCTCCACCTTCATATCAAACATTCTGTGCTGTTTGCTTACATGATGGATTCTTCTATTGTCTCCTTTTTTCTTGAAAGAATCTATAGCTAGTTGCTAATCTCCAATGCCATTCACTCTCCATTTATTTGGCCTATATGTAGCACAGACAAATTCACAGCTGCCCATTTGATCTTTAATAATAAAGTGAGTTTCTTCCTTTCTTTCTCTTCTTTTATTTGCAATAAATAAATAGCAATTTGCTCAACTTTATAATTAGAGACAGTGATAAGTGAATATTTTTATCATAGGCATGAAGTTTTCCTTTTCAAATAAAAAAAATTGAAGGAGAGGAGTTAAAACATGGGCCATTAAATGAGCTCAAATGCTAGAATTAAACAGATTAAATCTCATTACTTTCAAATGGAATGAAAAAGGGGAAATTGGAGCTTTATTGAAGCAGCAGCCACATCTGCAAATGAATATGAAGAAGAGAAGACTCTTGACAACTTAATGGCTACAGAGGAACAAATTTTACACACACACGCACACTGATCCATCATATTGAAATTAACAGTTTCAGGAAGACCCTCCAGCATCATCATTAGGCTGTTCATGTGCCTCTATAAAAGGGTGACAATATGCCAAGTGACAACAGACTGATGAGAAAGGATTGGAAGTCCCAGTGGACAACCGCCCAAGGCATTTTGCATGGATGAGACTGGCACACACAACACCGGAGAGTCCAGACCCGTCCAGCACAGACAAGGCCTGGCAGGATTTTCGTTTTGTTTGGTTTTGTTTGCTCCCTCTTAAATGGTGATTGATTTTCTCCTCCATGGGCTGACTACTGGTTGCTGGGTTTTTGCACCCATTGTGGAACCTTACCATAGCACACTGGCTACAGCTGACGTTTACAGCTCTTCTTAGCATGGGACTCATTCTTACTCAGGCTTTACTACACACTGGATCAGGAAGAAAGATATTGGGAACAGTGAGTTGGGGATAATACAAAAATTCCAATTATACGGAAGAGTCCACTTAGCAGTGAGCGAATGCCTGGATTGATTCCAGAATAGAGCTGAGGCCTATAACTGTACTTTCTTTATTACGCTCATCCTGATATCTGGATATTTATCCTGAGTGTGGAGCAGCAAACTGTACACAGCTATTTCTTGGTTTTTCAACAAGAGAGCTTCTGTCCGTACAGCAATGTACACTCTACAATGTGGGCAGAAGGACCATACCTGCTTGCCTCTCCTGGTCTTACCTTGGCATGAATCCAGACTTAGTCATGGATATAGCAGACCCACTGATATTGATGGAAACCACATTAGTCATGACTAACATGCCCTGTTGATGTCAGTGAGTTTGCTCCAAGTATGAATAGACCTGTGTCCAAACCTATGTTCCTATGCATTGCATGAGAATTATTCCACTCAACATGCAGTGTACAGGGCAAGACCAGTTCTGGACCTATCCTGAAAACATACAGCACATATGTGGGGTGCTAGCTTTTGAGTTGCCCTAAGAATCAGATTTAAGGAAATTTCCCAATACCTCTGAGCTCATAAATCTGCCCTTTTCTACAATGTGAAAAATGATCATTAGTGTTACTTATTATCAATCATTATGAAACACTTTTCCCAGTATTGCATTCCCTAACCCAGTACATATACCAGGATGGACTCAAGGCACCCTCCCACAGATCACAGAGAATAACCACATCTCATCCTTATCAATAAGCATGTGGACTGGAGGAAAGTGTATAAGTATATATGATACACAATGTTCACAAAGAATCTGAAAAGAAAAAAAAAGATAACCTGAGAAGGGCCATTCTGGACTAGACTAGTCCAGCATTCACACAGTGGCCAGCCAGCTGCCCACAGGGATCAATAATTTCCCAACACTCAAGATAATGAAAGAAAGAAAGAAAGAAAGAAAGAAAGAAAGAAAGAAAGAAAGAAAGAAAGACAGACAGACAGACAGACAGACCTTTAAGAATAGAGCTGAATCTAAGAGCTGTGAACCTGACCCTTCAAGGGGGCTACTTCATTATCCAGAACTGTTTGAACACCATTTCTCTGAACTAGAGAACAACATGCATCATGTCAGGATGACATCTGAGTTTATCAGTCTTCATCGAGTCAGCTACAGAGTTCAGGAACCAGTTCAGCACCTTTGCAGATTCACCTGACCTGGATGGCAGTGAGACGAAGACTTGAGGATCATCAAGATTCCTGAAAGAACACACTTGACTGGTTGCCATTCTAAAGAAGTTGAATCAGAATTTGCTACCAATAGATAGCAGTAGTTACAAAGCAAAAAGCTCTTGACATTGCTTACTCTCTCATTCACACACACACACACACTCCAACTGGATGGTCTAAACCAGTTTTAAAGTTAAAAACCTTAACAGAACCCACCCACCAGAACCCAACTATCTCTTTCTGTGGATACTTAAGTTTGCTTAGTTTTTGTATTTATGCTCTGGCATTTCACCAACATGGCCTTGAAATTACATTTAAGCAGCCAATGACATGCAAGAAAATAAAGAAATAAAGACCAGCAAAGAATTCAATTGATCCGCAGAATCTTATACATGTCTTTGCAGAAGCAACTACCATTATACTCAATTAGGTTTACTCTCAGGTAAGTGGCATGGGATTCCAGGGTTCAAGAGTCCCTCAAACATTGTTAGATCCAAATCAAGTTAAACAAGAACAGAATAGACATCACTTGGTCCCTAAGTGTGTGGGAGGCCCAGGACTTGGATTCAAAAATCTATTTAGTCAGTGAAACAAGATAATGAATGTGCATGTCTACAGAAAAGGACCCATGCTTTGGATATCACCACAAAAAGGGCCTCTCTGATTTGGGTAATGCAGATGGGCAAACCACGGGTCAGGCTACCTAAATCTGGTCTGTTCCCTTCAAAACGTCTCTGCTTCTGTGAATAGCAAATTGACTTAAAAAAAAAAACCCAACAACTTCTCTTTGTACTGCTGCTGTGAATTCAATGATAAATGCCACAGGCATTCCTGTCCATTTAAAGGCCATTCTTAATCTGATAATGGATCCCAGAGACTACATTTTTTCTCTCGTGTCAACATTTGTTATTTTATTTCAGCTGTTTATGCACTAAATAATCTCTCTTTCTCTTTTTCTCTCTCATTCTCCCTCTCCCTCCCTCATGCTCACAGACTTCACTTTGCTGTGTAACATCAAGGCCCATAATGCAGCAAGTATAGCTTAATTCCACAAAATTCAACAGAATTATTCATTGCAAACTGACATTAATGTGGGAAAGATCAGGCACTTTGCCTCGGGAGCCTCTCTGAAAAATCTTCCCTTGGTTTATGGTCCAGAAAGAAGCAATCCTCCCCCTCAGAGCCTTTGTTCTAAAGATGGCAATGACGTTCTGCTTTTGCTTCAGCATTTCTTCTCAGAATGCACAGAGCCATCAAGATCTTGGAACAGCTCCCAGGTGAAATTAAGCACAGGACATTGTGAGCAGTGACAATTTTGTTGCTGGACGACAGGACCTATCCTACTTGGTTCAGCAACAAGCGGAGAGTTGCAGGATAAACCCTTGCAAAATCTCACCTACCACTGATTCCAACTTCGACTGTGATTGCCAGGGAAGATCACCCACTAGGAAAATCTGCTCACATATTGCTCAATGTATCACCTTTCCAAGTGGCAAGAAATTCTTGGTACTAGGAGGAGTTTTGCAGAGCAAGAAATGTGCTTAAAAACTCTCTAATTTCAAAGAAGTGCATGGAAGATATCTACTTTTGAAAAATGTGCACAAATACCCATTAATCAGTGGGTGAATTGATCCATCCACTTAGAATTGATCCATGAATTGATCCCTCCACTTAGAAAAATGCATCCCAGATAGGAGAAGGTGGTGGGAAACAGTATGCCATATCAGACCAAGGGGCAACCAAGCAAGACTTGGGTGCAGTAGCATCTTCCCAGACAAGACTGGGGTGTATAGACTCCTCTTGCTCACCTTTTTAAAGCTGAACAACATCAGCTGTTGCGACCAATCTTCATAGTGGACTTGCTTCATCACCATGATCTCTTTCTTTACCTTTAGCACATAGTAACTTTTGTTGTCTTCTTTGCTGATTGTCTATTCACCTCCTTAAAGGTATATGGTTTGCATTTTCTGCTTTTCTACATTGTTTTTCCCATCACAGAGATTCTTATTTTAATAAATGACAGCATATAAAGACATACTGTGGCATCTCTTTCCATAGGAAAGACTGCATAGCCCCTCAACTTCAGCTTGTCCACACTGCAGTTATCTTGGCAAAAAAATGGACATCTTTGTGAGCGATTCCTCTCTAGGACTTTGTTCAAATCAATATTTCAGGCCTTCAGTTCTGCCCTGGATTCCATGCTCCCTCTTCTTATGCTCTTTAACCCTGCGCTTCTTCCTTTCTGATCAGCTGTTACAGAAAGCAAATTTCAGCCAGAAGGCCAATCCAGCCATCTGGAGTCCTGTCATTTCACTGAATGGCTAAGAGGAGACACTGTTTATCTGGCTTGGCTGGATCCTCCTGCCTGGAGGCCACACGTCAACTCCAGGCTCCTCATCCTGCCCAACCTCTGGGTCATAAGTGCTCAGGTCTTTTCACAGTATTACTACTGGGTAGACTTAACTATTGTGTCGCAATGAAGCAACTTAGCCCAGAATCCACGCCATGCAGAGGAAATCTTAAGGTGTGTTTTCTTTGACATTCTGTTGCTTTGGAGGGGTATTTGAATGCTTTCCTGAGTGGCCATATTATTTAATCACAGAATGAATCAACTGCATATACTTTATATGCTGTGTACAGGTCACAGGCAGGACTATACACACCTTGACCTTTTGGCAATACCTAATGTTCCGTGCACTTCGGTGTTTAGTCATGCCGGCCACATGACCACGGAGACTGTCTGCAAACAAACGCTGGCTCCCTCAGCCAGGAAACGGAGATGAGCACTGCCCCCTAGCGTCAGGCATGACTGGACTTTAATGTCAAGGGGAAACCTTTACCTTTACCTTTTTTAGAGTGACTTAATGAAATAATAGCTAACACAGAGACTCCACTAAAACAAACCAACCATCAAACTGAGAAAAGGAATGGAAATGGCCTTGTTTCTTTAACAGGATGCCAGTCCCAAAGCCCACTCTGAACACTCTCCATCGCATTAGCAATACTCAGCCTCTTCTATTTTTGTTCAAATCTATGTGGGGTGGGGGGGAGAAAAGGAAGGAAAATATGCGATTGTCTATCTTCCAATATTAGTTCTATTGGACTTGAAGGAGGAAGAAGAGAGGGAGAAAGTGTCTCAGGTGAGCAGCATGGGACATCTATTCCACCACTGCTTGGAAGAATGAGCATAAATAGGAAAATAGAGTGTCATCTTGAAAAGCTAATGGCTTGCTATCTCCCATGCCTTTAGCATCCATTAAAGGTTCTCTCACTCAATGGGGCCTTGATGCTGACTTGGTTTGAATCCACAGTGTAATTCACAGTACCTGCCTGTGGCCACTTGCTGACCTCGGTGGTGTAAGTCAAAGCCAGAGTGTGATAAAAGCAGACAGCTCCCTAAACATTTTTAATTGGAACTTGGGTTCTTTATTGATTTCCTTCATCACCCTCCCTCTCCCTCCATTCCCTTCCTTTCTACTCTCCTTTTCCTAGAAGAATGTTTTCATTAAGAAATAACAAAATATTTAGAAGCCTGACATTCCCAAAGTGGTTGTGTATTTGCAATGTGCGTTAGAACGAAAGTTTAGCCAGAGCTTAATAGGTCTGAAGAGAAATGGTTGCACTTTGGCTAAACCAGGCAAGCTGATTAGTACCTAAGCAACTAATTTGTCTTCATAACAGAAGAACATCAGGCATAAGAATGGGCAGATACACCCAAGGTTGCAGCAATCTGTAGCAAAATTTGGATGAAGGGGAAAATAATCTAAGGTGTAAACTCCCAGGCTTGCTTGGATCGTCCATGATATACCAAATCTTTACACAACACTCCTGATTTATCTATCTGCTGACCTTATCTACTACTATGGTTAGGGTTAGGTTCTACTAAGATATGGAACTCAGAATGGTTTAATGGAGTTGCAGTTACTATAACAGGTTTGATTCTTAATGACTGGTGTCACTGCTTTCTCCCCACTCCAATAGTGTTCCTAAATGCAACTCTTTCACTTACTATCTTCTCTGCTTTATTAGACAAGGCCAAATTACCCCAAGGCCCAGGACAAAGAAAGTTGTTTTCCCTGGCACCCATATGATTGCAGTGTTGGCACCAGTTATATCTACATGAGCATTGCAGGGTTTCACTTGCTGGGAGACACCATCTAGAAATGTAGATTTAACTTTCTCTGGTATTCTGATGAAATGTCCTTCTAATCTAATCCAGATGAGGTAGTGGATATTCCAACCTGTCCAGTGTCTGAGCATACAAATAGACTGGATGTCTGCCCACAAATTTAATCCAGGCAGGATGGAGGTTGTGCTTGTGGATGGTTTGCCTGTCCAAATCAGTGGCATTCAACCTTGGGTTTTTTTTGGGGGGGTAGGGGGCGGTCAGGAATCCCTGCAGTGGGTCCCGTGGGCAAAAGGAGAGGCTGGGAAGCTCATAGATGGCATGTGGAGAACCTGCAGTTCTTGCATAGGAGAGTCCCCCATGGACATTCATAGAATAATATGACTTTTTCAGAAAGTCATCTTACCTTCTGTGGCATCAGTAGCTTTTGTATCCATCCTGTTGGACTTATTTGCATATCTAGAAACAAAGCCAGCTATACTTAATAGTACTTTCCACCCACTCAGCTAAAGGTTCATTTCCATACTCATTCCAGGGATTGGGGGTTGTTGTTCTAATCTTCTGGGAAACCTGAAAGATCTTCAGGTTTGGCTTCAAGATAGAGCAGATAAATTGAATACTGCCACTTTGATAACCTCCTGTGGATCTTTGTCACATTTTGACTGAAGCACACATTAATGTGCATTTGCCTTTTGTAGTCTTTGTTTGCTGGGAGCTCCTCCAGTCTTAATTTGATATTTTTAAAGCTCTGTCACTGCTGCTCTTGTTTAATAAGTAGTTAATCAGTTCTGTGAAACTGCCACGACCCCGTTGCTGCCAGCAATGCTAAAGCGGGACACTGTGATTAATTTTTTGTGCTTTCTTGCCAACATCGCATTCTGATAATTCTTAATATAGTGACTCCAGGACATCTGAATGCACATTTCTGGGACTCTCGGTTGTTTTGCCTTGTGGCTGGTGATCAGTTCTAGAGACAATGCATTCCCAAGATGAAAATGTCAACGGCAATAGAATACACAAGGTGGAGTGGTGGATGCAGAAATATTTAGCAAGGCAGAAAGAACATTGGGGGATGAGTCAGCTCACCATTTAAAAATGAATCTCCTAACCATTGGCTGACCCTGTGGGGCCTATTTCAAAGTAAATTCTGCAGATTTCTTCTCTCGCATTCAAGGATGGTGAAAATACCCAGCATCTTTTGCTCCCAATGCAAAATCACACATCACTCTTCTGGATAAATGCCCCGAACTGGCTGAAGTTTTGAAAATATTATCCTCAAAGCCCCAGAAAAAAGAATTGAGGAGATGCACTCTTCTTTGCAATAATGAAAGTGTGCAATGGTGATTGTACAGCTGTCTCTACAAAGCGCAACAGAAGAGTAGAGTTTGAATGGGGAAAGTGAACTCATTGAGATGCCTTGCACATTAATGTTTGGTTCTCTCTTGCAACCATGGTCTGATTGAATTTGGAGGCTGGTACCCTGAACATACAATGACCATCTGTTTGAAGCTGTAAGGAAAGGGTTTCATTTCAAACGTCATTATAGAACTAGGATGTTTCTGGCCTAAATGGCAGTGCCAGGACTGGGGCAGCCAAAGAGATTGGGTACCGGCACGGCATGCGGAGAACCACCACAGATATAGATTATCTCCTTGGATTAACTCCTGAGGTCAGGGGAGGAGAACATTGTTAAGCTCAAGTATGGCATTCTCACATGGGAAATCTTGCTGGGCTGACAGTGGTGAATGGACCAAGGTGGGCAGCCCAAAACCACACACTCCCCCATTAAATCAGTGCACTCTCACTCACCGTCACCATCAGCCCACTCGGTATGCCTCCCTCCTACACTTTCCACCCACTCACCACCTTCCCATCCTTTCCCCTGGAAGTTTCCCTTTGAAATCCTCTCTCTTAAAGGATGCCAAGCAAGTGTTGTGAAGGGCTATCCAGTCCTGGAATCTTCATTCCAGGCACTCGGGTCATCTGGCCACACTGTAATGCAGTCTTCCTGCCTTCCTCAGTCTGGTGAGATGTACTGTGTTACCATTTAAATCATAAGAATTTTTAAATTTGCATATAGGAATGTAAACTAGCTATTTATGGCTCATCTCCTACACTGTGATAAAATAAAGGCATGCCAACAAAAGAATTTCTTCTGCAAAAAGCTTTTGGAAATATGGTGGGGGTGTTGGAACTTTGTAACACCTATGGGGGCCAACCAAGTGCCAGGCATTCAGTCTGCATGTCCCACTTCTCAATGTTAAAATGAATGGGAAAAATCTGATGGGCAGATAGGAAGAAAAAGTCTATTGTGTCTCATCTGCAGATGCAAGGATGTGATAAGTGCTATGATGCATTCTGGGAAATGTTAAATTGTGAATGCCTTTCCAGATCCATCACACTGTTTGTTTTGTAAGCTACCACAGTGAAATAAGTGTCCACTTGTTTATGCCGATCATAGAATAGTAGAGCTGGACGGGGCTAGAGGACCATGAGCCCCAACCCCTTGCTCAGTGCAGGACTCCAAGTGAAACCATCCCCCTCAGACGGCTGTCCAGTTGCATTTTGAATGTCTCTCATGTCGGAGAGCCCAAAACCTCCCTAGATAATTTGTCCCATTGTTGTACTGCTCTAAAAGTCAGGAAGTTCTTCCTGATATTCTGCCAGAATCTGACTCCTTGTAACTTGAGCCGTAATTCAAGTTAAAAGATAAAACTCAGAAATCTCCCTGTAATTCTGTGTCCTGCACTCTGGGATGATTGAAGAGAGATCCTGTCCTTCCTCTTTGTGACAATCTTTCAAGTGCTTGGACAGTGCTAACATATCTCCCCTCAGTTTTCTGGAGGATAAACATGCCCAGTTCTTTCAATCTCTGTTCACGGGGCATGTACAAATATATTCAAATGCTTAGGAAAATTGATAGCCCAGTTTCCTCTGTAAGAGTCAGATGGCACATGTTCAGACAGCCTTCCTCAGCCTAGCAGCTATGAGATGTTTTGGACTTCAATACCCATCAGTCTCAGCCTCCATAGCCAGTGGTCAGGAGTTCTAGTATTTGTGCTCCAAAACATTTGGATGGAATAAGATTAGTCTGAGTTAACAAGCATAACAGAAAGATGTTTTTGCAGCATTTAAGCAGCCTGGGATTAAATTCCACCTTGCAATGTAGTTATTTAACTAACTGGTATTTACATTAAATTAAATTCATATAAATTAAGAATACCAAACTTGGGATAGGACAGATGGAATGAACTCTGGAAGTCTGGAAAAATGAAGTCTGGAAAAATGTCTTTGTTGTTGAAATGTTGTTAAATTTCTAATGAACATGGCTTTTTATATTATGCATTGATTACATGTGACATGCGCGCGCGCGCGCGCACACACACACACACACACACACACCTGGAGGTGTGGGAACAGAATCAAACCTGATATGCTTTTACCTTCACTCTAAATTCACACAATTTAAAAGGAGCTACAACATTTTGCTCTGCTGTGCAGATTTTCTTTTATTTTCACGGGAAACTGAAAAGGTCCAGTCTGCAATGATCTGTATTCAGTTTTCATGCTACCAAGAAGTGTGACAAATGCTAAGCTATGCTCTGAGTTTGATATGAATCTCTTGTTCTGTCTGTCTCCTCAACCCATATATGTGTGTGTGTGTGTGTGTGTGTGTGTGTGTGTGTGAAAAATATGCTTAGGAGATGGCTAAATAGAGCAAAAGTCCAATTTATTTATGTATATTCATGGGGTTTTTTAAATGGCTTATTATTCCTTTGGGTAATGAAGGAATTGAAATTAAGAGAAATTAATTGGCTGAAGACCAAAGCCTGTGAGTAGCACATCACTAATGGTCCTCAAGGGAGTCCAATGGCGGATACATTGGCAGCAAAAATAATAATACATTACTGGATGGGCTCAGTGGTACTCAAGTGCCCTGGTGTGATGCTATTTATCACTCCATTTAACAGGATGACTTATTGACCTGGGCAGGAAGATTCGGAGAAAACTTTCTATGCATATAACACCCCAAACCCTGTTGTCACATGTAACCAATGTGTTTGGCATTAACACCGTGTCCTCCAGCCTGACATCTGGGCAGACCCGTTGTAGGGAAGACCTTCCACATTGTGGTCAAAAGGGGGCAGCAATGCTCACACAAGAGCTTGACTTCCATGGAGAAATGTGACTTAATGGAAAGGAATGCATTACATTTGGATTAGCAAATAATTGACTTGTGCTGCTTAAAATATGCACACTATATTCAGGGGGACACATATTTGCTGAAGAGTATTAAAATAATTCAAGAAATTGTAATTTGAGTTCTTTGAATTATAGTTATTATTTGTAGTACTAGTAGTAGCCCAAAAGTTGAAAGCTTCTTCCCCCACCTCCCTGTCTGTTGCTATCTTCAGCAATGACTTTCTTAAATAAAATACTGAAATACATGTTAGATCTTTTAGTGTATGAGACAGATGTATCTAAAGCACAGACTCTCTAGGGAACAACTTGAGTTGTCTGCCAGTCTTCTTCATTCAACAGGCCCTTGAACAAGGTACTTTCAGTGTCCCCACTTCATAACGAAGCTATCTTGCACAGAGTCAGACCATTGATCCATCTGGCCCGATATTGGCTGATGGCAGGACTGATTGGCAGAAGTTTGCTAGCACTTTTCAAGCCTTGCCTGGAGTTCTGAGGATTGCGTGTAGGGACTTTTACATGCCAAGCACTATTGAGTTATCTCCATTTCTAAAATCTGCAGCACCATGGTTTCTTGGATCATGACAGCTCAAAAAAGATACTGTAGAGCTAGAAAAGGGCAGACTCTATCAGAAAGGGACTGCAGCACCTTCTCTATGAGGAATGTGTGGGAACATTTTAACTTAGAAAATTCCATGGGCGAAAGAAGCATGTACAAATGTAAAGTAAGTGCTAGTCTTCTTTCTCCACACCAGACATGATACTTACATATCTGTACTATGTTCCTTCTTACATACCTCACACATAATACTAGAACTTGGATACATCCAATGAAGCTGAATGGTGGGAGATTCAGGATAGGTATAGGAACATCATCTTCACACAGCATATAGTTAAACAATGAAACTCACTTCCACAGGATGTCATGATGGTCGATAGCTTGGATGAATTTAAATAGGGACTGGGCAAATACATAGAGAAGAAGGCCATTCATGATTCCTAGTGGTATATGTTACATCCAGCATCAAAGCCAGCAGGATTCTGAATACCAGTTGCAAAGGATGGGAAACTTAAGTCTCTCATCACACAAGTATAGATGGTGGCATCCAGGGAAGACCGTCCAAAGTCCATCTTAGCAACTGGGCAAGAACATATGGGGAAAGGAGCTCTTTCAAGCAGACTGATCCTGAACCATTGATTGATTATTCATTCAACTTATCTTCCACTGTACTAGTCCAAAGACTCTCTACGTGGATTACAATATTGCATAAAATAACAATATTAGGTATAATAACAATAATCAAAACAACATACATGAAAACAGAACAATACATAGGCAAAGTCAGATATCAATATGTTAAAATATATTAAAACTAAAAACAGTGTAAATAATATCTAAATATAAAATCAGTTGTTAAAATCTCTGGATAAGAGGACTCTTTTTGTCTACTTTTGGAAGACCATTCCATAAATAGGACGCAGCTGCTGAGAAGGCTCCTGTTCTATTTGCCATCCTCTTTACCTCTTGAAAGGATGGCTCCCTCAGAAGGGGCTTCTTACCAGATCTTAGGGATCGGGTAGATACATATGGGACCAGGCAGTCCTTCAGATATCCTGGTTCAAAGCCATTTAGGGCATTATATGTTAGCACAAGTATCTTAAATTGGGCCCGGAGCTCAACTGGTAGCCAATGTAACCAATATAATATAGGGGTGATATGGGCACACGGACTTGCTTGCACCAACAATTTCACTGCCCTATTCTGTACCAGTTGGAGTTTCAGAAGCATCTTCAAGGGCAGCCCCATGTACAGCATGTGATGCTGAGAAGATACCAGAGTGTGTGTGACTGTCCCTAGGCTCTGCCAGTCTATGTAGGGCTGCATTCAGAACATTAAAGGATAGCACCAGTCAGGACTGGAAACCAACATAGCACTGAAGTAAAATATTCAAAATGGGAAGTTCCAGTAATAAGCTGGAAGTTATATTCCACATCAACTAACAATGTATATCCTTTCCAGATATATTATGCCAATTTAAGGAAGTCTTCACATTGAGCCTATTTAAAACCCTGAGCAAAAAGTTTTCTCTCTCCATTAATGAGGGCTTTATGTTACATCATGCAGGATTATATTTGGACACTGTTCCCTGTGAAATGTGTAAACTTGTACTTCAGCCTTAAAAGATGTGCAAGTAAACCTTGTGAAAGTCAGCAGGACTTAACAAGCTTGAAAGCAGCTTCAGAGAGTTGTGGCTTTTAATGCAAAAATAATAGTATTTTAATTCAGTCATATCCTATTAGAGGGAAAATGGAAACTTCATAATCAACAAGGACTTGTGACTTCAGTGAACTGCTTGGATGAGGGAGACCTGGAGTGAAACACTTGTTTGTATGGAGTTCACAGATTTGTTGCAATAAAAGCATGAAATTGAGTCCTAAAGGTGAAGGGATGCTCTGGAAGCAGGGCTACCTTTGTTGATGTGTCCAGTTCTGGGCACCAAGATTTAAGAAGGATGCAGATGAATTAGAAAGTGTCCAGCAGAAGGCAACAAAAATGATCCAGTGTTTGGAAACACTGCCCTCTGTGGAGGGACTGAGAACTGAGCATGTTCAGCCTTGAGAAGAGAAGACTCAGGGGGGAGATGATATCCCTCTATAAGGCTGTCACAAAGAGGAAGGTCAAGATCTCTTCTTACTAGTGCCAGAATGTAGGACATGGAATAATCAATTGAAGCTGCAGCAACCCAAATTCAGGCTGGACATCATGAAAACCTTCCTCACTGTCAGAGCAATACAGCAGTGGAACCAGTTGCCTAGAGAGGTGGTGGGCTCTCCCACACTAGAGAAATTCAAAAAGAAACTGGACAGCCATCTGAGTGGGAGGGTGTAACATGGTGTCCTGCAACAGCAGAGGGTTGGACATGATGGCCTTCATGGCCCCTTCCAACTCTTCTATTCTATGATTCTATGACTTGCCAGCTGTGCTACCAAATGTTCTGAGATCTTCTCAGTGTCCCCACCCCTCCAAAAAATAAGGCTACTTTCCAGAAGTTACTCCAATTCTTCATATTTTTTTCTGCAGTGGCCACTCCTTCCCAAAACACAATGTCCCAGAATGCTGTGGGTTTTGTGACGAACCAGCAACAGCACACACATACACTTAGGGGAAAAGAAAGAAGCTGTGTCATGCTGCTTTTATTAATTAGCTCCATCCTGTGTAACTGTTAGAAAGTTTCTCTTCTCTTTGTAGAAAATTGGTGCAATGCTAACCACAGATTGGGTGCTGAAATTTGAGAGTCCAGTTTCTTCTAGATCTATCCAGATCAAGTGGTGCCTCTAAAACCATCTTTTCGTGCATCTCTATGGGCAAAGTCAAGTAATAATAATACCATACAGATACGGATTCTAAGCAGAACCTTGCATCAGATTCCATCTAGCATGAAAAATTAAGAATTTGGCTCAGTTGATACATATAGCAGAATGAAAATCTTGGGCAAGGAGCTGTATCCCAATGATAGATATATCATTTCTATGTATTTATATATTTTCTATGTCAAAAGTACTGGAGGTGTCTGGGAAGTCACTTTTAGAAGCATAAAGACGGAATCGATGGAGTGGTCAACTTCTTCTGCCGTCTCTCCACCTGCACTTGCCTGCACCCACCCCCAGTCAGCTTCTCCTCTTCCTACGTTCATTTAGGGACTATATGAGGTGGTACTCGCATTACTATATGAGATACAGGGAATAGGGAAGCATGCCAAACACAAGTGCTTAAAAATGACACGGGGCTCTTTAAATGTTGGACTATACTTGGGAACATAAAGGCCAACGTAAAGTCTCTACTCTCTCTTTATCAATGTGCAGTCTAAAGTATAAACCTTGTCAAAATGGCCATTATTTCATTATTCTTAGCACGTTTTGGACTAAGGTAAATTAAGATAAACTTCCCAGATTTCAATGGACTTGCTTGAATGAAAGCACATCACACAATAGCCTTCTCTTCCAAGATAATTAAAGCCATCCTTGCAAATTTGATTCCAGACCAATACTTTGAAGGTCTCTGCTTCTTTCCAAATGAAGTGGAATTTGCCAAAACTGAGCTGCTAGTCAGTTCACATCCATAGTCTTGCAAATTAGGCCACATGGAAGTATGAATTCAGTGCCAGAAAAAGTCAACTTCTGCTCACACATCTCCTGGACTTGAAGAGTTAATTTTCTAAGCAAAACTGCACTGCTGGAGATAATATTGCTGGATAAATTCTCCTGGATTTATTTTAAATTCATTCTAGAAGAGGTTTTAAACTTTTTTCCTCTCCCTTGCTAGCTGGTATAACTATTACATATACTCGTAAGAGCTTTGGATAATAAAATTAGGGCTTATATATTGATAAGACATAGATAGTGAAATAATTATAAAGTGCCTCTTTGGTGAAAACAAAATGGCTTTTTCTTCTACTTTCTTTTTTATCTTTTGCAGAATTGGAAAGGTAGGTGTTAAAACATGGGAAAATGTAACATGAAACCTAAGAAGTGTTATATACCTATATATATACTTAAAAACATTCATCTCCCATCGCTAGAGTATTTATAAATAGTTTCCCATTGAAAAGCATAGTCTCATGTAGAGCTGTATCAACACCTCCCTAGATCTGGAAGCCTTATCACACTGCTGGCTCAAGCTCAGCCTGCTGTTTACAAGTATCTCAAGATCCCTTTCACAAGTGCTGCTCTCCAGCCGCTTGTCCGCCATTCTGTACCTGTGACACCTGTTCATCTGTTCCAAGTGCAAGACCACTTATCCATGTTGAATGCCATCCTGATGTCTCCTGCCTCCTTCCACAGCCTGCACAGATCCCTCTGGATCTGAATCACCTGCTCCTCCATTGTAGTCACCATCTCCACTTTTGTATTGTCTGTGCATTTAGTCAGTAGACTGGTTATCCCTTCCTCCTGGTCATTGATAAAAAGGTTGAACAGAATCAGGCCCAGAACTGAGGCCTGGGGGACTCTGTTCATCACCGGCTGGTATCCTGATGATTCCCCTCTGCTTTTGGTCCATCAACCATTCCCAACCTATTGGGCAGTGCATCAATCTATCCCAAAGCTCAACAATTTCTTGACCAGTATATCATGAAGCACTTTGTCAAAGGCCTTACTGAAATCCAGGTAAACCACATCCACCACCAACCCTCCGTCTAGTCACCTTGAGACCTTATCACAGAATTCCACAAGGTTTGGCTGGCAGGATCTGTTTTTATGGAATCCGTGCTGCATGGCTGCCTACCTCCTTTCCCTGTCTAGGCCTTCTAGAGCTTTCACTATTATGAGCCTTTCCAAGTGATGTTGTTAGTCACGCAGTCGTGTCCGACCCATCGTGACCCCATGGACCACATTCCTCCAGGCCTTCCTGTCTTCCACCTTCCCCCAGAGTCCCCTTAAGCTCACACCAACTGCTTCAGTGACTCCATTTAGCCACCTCATCCTCTGCCATCCCCTTCTTCTTTTGCCATCTGTTGTTCCCAGCATTAGGCTCTTTTCCAGTGAGTCCTTCTTTCTCATTAGGTGGCCATAGTCATTCCCAGAATGGACATAAGACTAACAGGTCTGTAAATCCCCACATTCCCTATGCTACCCTTTTTGAAGATTGGAACTACTGACGACACCCTCCAATCCTCTGGAACTTCTTTTTACCATGATGCCTCAAAAATGAAGGTCCAAGGATGAGAGTGTACCCCTGCCAATTCCCAAAGTTCCCTGGGGTGTAGCCCATCAGGGCCTGGTATCATCCATGGCTCTGAGGAGCAACTCAACTTCTAGGGAGGTGATTCCAATCCCACAACCCCAACCTCATCTAGCCCCCAGGTAGATCCCCCCAACCCAATTTGGGGGCACAGGTAAAATAATTATTTAACATCTGTGCTTGTTCACCTACATCACTTACCAGATCCCCTCCCTCCCTTTTAAATGGTACCACCACCTGTTTCCCCTTCCTCTTTCTATTTACATGAAGGTAGAAGCCCCTTTTGTTGCTCTTGACATTCTTCACAAGTTTCAGCTCATAATAAGCCTTAGACTTGTGAAGAATCCTCCTGAATCAAGCCACCTCCTCCTGGTATACCTTTTTGCCGACTTGCCCCAGTGGCAATTACCTGTGGAGGTCCCTCTTCCTTCTAATCCCTCTTACCACCTCTTTTCACATCCATTGTTGCACCTTCCTATGCCTCCCACCTTGCTAACCAGTGGTACCATGAAGGCTTGCACCTCCAAGACCTGTTTTTGAGCCATCCTCCCCTCCTGAACCCCCTTGCCTTCCAGTACCCACCAAGAGACTTCCCCCAGCCTGGCCTACAATTGACTAATGTGGCCTTGAGAAGTCCCAGCTCCTAGTACTTGACCTACCACTCATCCCCATTCCCCTGATCTCAAAGCGTAGGATGGAGTGCTCACTCACCTCCAGAGCTCCCCTAATCTGCACATCATCCACCTGATCCTCCCTGCTGGACAGAACCAAATCTAGAATGTTCCCCCTCTTGTTACCTCTCAGACCCTCTGGGTAAAAATCTCTTCCTCCTTAGCTTCTCGGAAACAATGGGACCTGGGCACCACTGCTGAGTGCATTTGTGAAAATGATTAATTTCATTGCACATTTTGGGGAAACTGGCATACTCTAGGCCCACATTCTGTTGGGTAATTTGCACATTAGTAGATGCATGATCTAGTCCTGATTGTCAAAATCAGGATAGCAAAGGAGGTCCCTAAATTTAATCCTCCTCCTTTGTTCAATTTTCTTTCTATACATTAAAATGAAATGTACTCAAATCTGCATTAGAATAGTTCTGTGGGATATTTTTATACCCCAAACAAAGGATTGCAAACAAAAGCACAAAAAGAGCTTAACGACAGGACATCTCGGTCTCTTTTGAATGCAAGGAGTTGGAACCAAAACCTCTAACAAATAGAATTAAAATCCATAAAGAGACAGCTTTAATGTTAGTTTAAAGTTTGCAGGCCAAACTATCTATCTATCTATCTATCTATCTATCTATCTATCTATCTATCTATCTATCTTATTTATTTAAAACATTTCTATGCCGCCCCATTTGCCAAAGCCTTGGGGCGGCTCACAAACTATTGCTATACAGATGAAATGTCTACAGGCCAAGTGTTGTTATGCAGATATAATTGTGCATTGCTGCAAGAAACATTAAGTTTTAAATTACCTGTACTAGCTGAAGTCTCCTCTTACACTGAGTTTTGGGGAAAACATTCAGTAAGACAAACACTTTTCTCATGCAGCATTTGCTACCTGAGGCAGTTTTTTCTGTGGTTAGACAGTTTTGTCTGCAGTCATGATCCCTTATGCAACTAATGTTGGGTTTCAAACCACCACAGGATAAGGATTCGGCAACTGGTGTTTTACCAGCCTGCTCCCTACTCCTACTGAGCCGTTACTGAAAGGACCATACTAGAGTTAAACCATCTCAGGAACGCTGCTCTACATACTTTTGAGATATCTGGACTGGAAGGGTCTTTCTCTCATGCTGCTCTTCCTGACTGCTTCATCTCTTGCCCCTAAAGTAAAGACAAGAACAACACAATTGGTTTTCTGTGTTTTAAGTATGACATCATTACAATTAAAAAAAGTATTAATTTTTTAAAAACCCTCAATCCATTCCAGCCACCTCTCCCACTCTTGTTATTTCATATTCATGGAGTGACATTTATTCATCCACAGCGGCAAAGTTGTCTTCCATCTGGGGCTAACTCAAATCAACACCTGCCATTTTTGCCTAGTCTGGATGAGTAGAGTGTCAGCTGCCTGGGTCCAATCCACAAAAGACTGACACAATGGTAATAAATAGGCTTGTCAATGAGAAGGGCTACCTCAATATTAATAGACATAATAGCAGATTACACAGCCCTCATGTCATACGATAGAATCAAATGCAGGATCAAAGTGAACTAATGTAGCAAATAGTTAACAGGAAAGACATGCTAATGAGATAAAAACACTTTGCCTCTCCACCTCTCTGAGGCTTCAATGGAATGATAATTGATACTAAATAATGTAATTTGAGCACTAGCAAAAGGCTCTTAAAGTAGATGATAAATGGGTCTTGGGTTTATTCTTTCTCCTTAAAAAAAGGAAGAAATTGTCACAGTGCTGTCACTTCCAGTATGTTTTATTCACCAACAGCCACCACGTTATTCTTGTTAATGGAAGAGGAAATACACAAGAGAGCATCTTATGTTTAATTTCTCCTTGACCTTGTAAGTGAGTTTAGAGGTATGGTCAACTTTCCGCTTTCTTGTTGCTTCC
Organism: Varanus komodoensis; assembly: GCF_004798865.1. NCBI lineage: Eukaryota > Metazoa > Chordata > Lepidosauria > Squamata > Varanidae > Varanus > Varanus komodoensis. The sequence continues at coordinate 10,317,032 of NW_025335856.1, forward strand.
AAAAGGATATGTCCCACCACACACACACACACACACACACACACACACACAATCGTGTGTCCCGATTTTCCTGGAGCATCTCCATTTTCTAATTGCTGCTCAGCTCATGTCTGTATTATATGCCTGGGGAATATATTATTATTTATTGCTAGAAAGTCAGTTCTTAACATTTTCATCTAAGGATGTATGAGGAAATGGTTTGAATTCAGTTTTGACCCAGCTTTACTTTGCTTGTACCCCCAAACTCAAACACAAGGTCCTTTTTCAGGGAACATTCACATGTTACCTAACATGAACTTGTGTTTGAAAAAGTAGGCATTTTTTTTTCAAATGTGCACTTTGAAAAATGTGCATGTCGGAAATAGGCTCATTTTAAGCATGAGTGTAGGAAAAGTGTGCATTTTGGTGCAGACTTTAAGATTGTCTGCACACAATTTTCTGCATGAACAAGTTTGCAGCTAAACATGGAAACAGGAGAAACAGAACTCTGAGGTGACATGAGACTCATAGAAACTCAACAAATCATCTTCAAATTATAGAGACTCTTTGAATGAATGTCTCTTAAAACAGTTGAAGGCCCTGCTCAGCTCTTGTAAACTCAAGGCTGTGGCTTCCAGTGAATCTTGCTTTTGTTGATGTGTCTGAAGCATGGCAGCTTCAGTTTCATCATTTCTGCTTCCAGAGAAAGTTCTGGCTTGTTTTGATCTAGGACTGGCCAGGTAGGAAAGGATGTGGACTCTCCTCTTGAATGTGGAAGAGTCAAGTGGAACCAGGCCAACAGGGGGAAGGTGCGTAGCTCAGTGGCAGAGACCTACTTTGCCTATGGAAATGTCCAAGTTCTATCTGAAGCTTTGTCTCTGCACAGGGCTAGGAAAGCATCCTTTTTGGGACAGATGTACTACTAAGCCAGCGCCCTACATTTTTCAGCGTAGATGTATATGTGATTGCCGTGCTTGGTTCAGTGACATGCTTTTATGAGTCAGTTCAGCCCAAAACAAACCCATTACATGAAGATGAGTCTGAAAGCAAACAATTTAACTTTGGCTAATCACCAAGAGGTGAGCACTATGCCAGACTACACAGCTTGCCAATTCCCTTTGCAAGGGTATTCGATTACTGCTCAGAAACGGGGGTTGTGAGCATTGTTCTTAGCCAAGCCAAATGTTTTCTTTGATCTTCTTCTTCTTCTTCTGCATTGTGTGAGGGCTGGGCTGTGGGTGGCAGCAGGAATGGGCAGAACACTGGGTCCAGGGCACAAGCTCAAGCAGAGCTCGGAGCTTTGCGAATGGGCCAGAGACTGGAGGCAAGTCAGCAGTCCCAGGTCAATAGCACGGAGGAGAGCAGCCAGATTTCACAGAGAAAGTGAGTTAGAGAGAACACAATTCTGAATTTACTGGGTGAGTCGTTGCAGCAAAACTAGAAGCAGTTGGAGCAAGGCTGAGTCTACTCAGAGGAAGGATGAGAACAGCAGGAATGACACAGACTGGATCAAGGCAGGGTCTATTCAGAGGGAGGCAGGAACAAGGCCTGGAAATTCATTGAGCCAAAGAGTAAGGGGTCCTGGGGATGGATTGCATGGCTGTGGCAAAGAGCAGCAGTGTGATGGTGTCTTGTATGTAATTCTCCAGAACTTTCTGCAGTTGTGTGTGATTGCTTACCAGCTGTTTGCCCACAGAGGAGCAGCTGGCTCCACAGACACTTGTGAGACCAATCATGCTTGGATCCTGACAGATAGCTTCTGCTTCCTTTATTCTCTAGAGGTCTGTGAGCATCATGCAGTGCATGAGGTATGTCTGCATGCAGGTGGGATTTCATTCTTCCTTTTTTAAAAAAAGACATATTGAAAAGTTCCTTTCAGGGTCCTATTTATTCAGTAAATCATGAATCCCAATAACTTGCCCTACAGAAAAGGATAGATAAATCTGCCAACTTTGCTTTCTCCTTTGGTGTATCACCATCTTCATTACCTCAAGCTCATCTGTCCATAAAGAAATTTATGACAACAAATGAATCAACTTCTCATTCATCTGCAGTGATGAAATCCAATAGATTCAGATATTGCCAACATATGAGGTGTGACAGTGTTGTACTTACTTTCCATGTAGCTCTTCAAGATAAGCAGCCTTTCAGAAAAAGTTGTGCCAACCCTAATTCAGGTGTATGACCTGCAAGGGACCAGACCCTGGCTTCCCGAGAGGGCGCAGGCCTGCCCCAGACTGCAGTGTAAGAGCGGGGCTGTCGCGAGCGGGACGGTGCAAAAGGAGACGGTGAAGCACTTTGTCAGCGATTGCCCCACGGCACGCGCCACGTGGAAGGCGGTGTCTGAAGCACTGGACTGGCCAGACCTGGGCTCCCAGGACTGGGAATCGGTCGTGTCTGGCACAGAACCCACTCCTCCATTGAAGGGACCCAGGAGGAGTGTGCCCAGGAAGCGGCGGTGGAGAGAGACCACGGCTCCCAAGACGTACTGGACTGTGCCGTGGTCCACAATTAGGCTGATTAATCTGTATGTTCTGTTGGCGCTGTCCCTCCAACACCACAGAGAGATAAAGACACAAAAGGTGGCTGACGTGGCCGGCTCAGTCAAATTTGTCCAAGAGAAGATTTTTTGGTTGAGCCGCGAGGAAAAAGGGAGGATGCCGCCCAGTCGGTGGAGGAAATTATGGCCGTGGTTGAGTGGGGCTCATGCCCCGATAACGTAATGTCCGTAAATCACTCATACATGTTGCTCAGACACATGGCATGAACCTATCAGGAAAAGTCTATACAAAGTTCTTTTTGTACATTTGATGTGTAAAGCCTGGGATCTTGTAAATCTGTGTACATTTGGCATTTTGAAAGGATGTAAATAACGGATGGGGTACTTTCTATTTTTGTAATGTTGCAATTTTTGGGCCTTTTTGTACCTTTGTAGTATGTTTTTATTTAAATAAAAAATTTCAACCTAATTCAGCACCACAAACCAGGAGGAATGCACAGAAATTAAAACCCAGAATTTTGAGAGCTAAGCTCACCAAGTCCTTTGTCTGGATGGACAAATCTATCAGCTTCACTCCCCTCTATCCTCCACATATTTAAATTAGTTGAAAAATTCAGTATATTTCCATCTTGTTTATGATGAAATTTGAGAATTTTGGTAAGCTTTTAATGAAAAACAAAAGAAAACTAATGAATATTTTTTTACATGTTTTCCTATCCAGCTGTTGGTGCCTTTTGAAAAACATATTACTGACACATCCTTAATTATGCTTTCATTCTAATAGATATTTATTTTGCTATCACTTCTCTGCCTACTCAACTTTGATCCAGAATGCCTGCTGATAAAAGAGCGGATTGATGCATTGATCACATTGCTACATAAGTTAAGGTACATTCATTTTCTCTTCTTTTGCTTTTTATATGCTTCCTCTTGGAGTAACAGGCATGGAAATGCTGTTCATTTCCATCTTGGAAATAATTCTTATGTGTTGCACAGCTGAACGTGTCATAAAAAAGTTCAAGAATCTTGTTTATGTATTTGTTTTTTCTCTTAATACATGGTGCATAAGTTTTATTGGTTGGCCTCCTTTCTAATCTTCCTTCCTCCAGACTGTTATTAAACTTTAGGATCACAGCTCCAGAAGACCGTGGGAACCATGTGATTATAGCTCCTGTGGCTAGTTTTTGGGAGAATGGAGGGGGTGGGTCCTCCATTCTGCTCCATCCCTCAGATGTCCTTTTCTCCATCATTTCCTCAGATGGAGTTTTCTTTCCATAGCTATCTGAATGCAGTGGGGAAAACAGAAGACCTCTGTCTTCCCATTCAGTTGACTATTCCTTCAATCCTTTAATAGTTTCTGACAATAACAGGGCAAACTCATTCCTAACTTTGCCAGTCTTGATGTCATAGCTAGACAATGTCAATGTGTCACTTCTTCTGTCAGGCCCTTGAAAATGCAGATGTTAGGGTTGCCTGAGGATTTGTTTTTGTTCTTTCCCAGAAAGGTGGGGATCACCTCTGCTTCATCCTTGCCTTCAGGGATTCAAGGCATCATGAAGATGATGAGGAAAAACCTTATTCATTAAGCATCCTATTATGATACCTTTGCCAACAGCAGAGGAGGTTTTATATAATTGTTTTCAAACAAAGAGTGGGAGTCCTGAATAATAAAGACATTGGAGAATGAATTGACAGTTGTGAAGAATCATATAATGTTCTGAGGAAGCAATCTGGATGGTGTGACAATCATTCCCCTTAATTCCCCTTATCTACCTTCTAAATTTATTTAGGGATTGTTGCAAGAGGTGGCATGTAGCCAGAGAAACAAATATACATGCAAAAAAATAAAATACATATTAAGCCATAGTTTATTCAGGAAGAATAAAATAGGAAGTAAGGTATTAATTAGGTTGTCACTGAATATTCTCATATCTATTTTGATATTTCCCTTGAAAATCTCTTGTTTAACACAGCCAGATTAGCATATTCACCTCTGCAAACATTCATGTGAATTTGATATGGCAGCTTTTTGTTCCTCTCAATAGGGGTTAGGACATATTATCTGCAGAAAAAGACTAAAGTGTTTGAATAATGGCTGGCAAAGTCCCCCCACCCACAAGCCCCCTCCCTCACACACATACACACAGAGGCAGATAGGCAGGCAGCTTTATCACCAGATTCTGTTGTGGAATTCCAATAAACAACACAAAAAGGGGGAAATTATTTTTTCTAAATAAATTTAAATCCAACAACTTCACTATATGCATTTGAAATACATGTTTTATGTAGGTAGATGCATCTTTGTGTGGATGTCTGACTTGCATAAGCTTGCATAACTTCCACAAAAAAGATCTAGTTCTTTATTCTTGTCCATTTGCAAGTTGTCCATTTGCAAGTTGTGCCTATAAATCATTCATTTATTTAAAAAAATGGTTTAAATAAATAAATAAATAAATTCTTCCCGGTCAGGTCCTCTGCTCCTCTCTGGGGCTTTCGATACCATGGGCCATGGTGCCCTTCTGGGTAGGCTGGCTGGGCTGCGAGCTGGAGGCCCTGCTTTGCAGTTGTTTTGCTCCTACCTCACTGGCCAGTTCCAGAAGGTGTTGCTGGGTGATTATTGTTCTGCCCCATGATGTACTGCAGGGCTCTATTTTACTCTACTGCAGGGCAGCATGAGAGCATTCTTAGTCATCATGCTCTGCATGCCAATGTGGTGTGGTGGTTCGAGTGTCCAACTGGGGACCATCGAGATCTAGGTTCTCATCCACTTGTCCATGGAGCTCAGGGGTTCCTTTGGGCCAGTCACAGCTTCATCACAGGGCTGTTTTGTGAGGATAAAATGGAGCTGTATAAGATGCCTCAAGTTCCTTATAAGAGGAAAATGTATGGGATATAAGTACAGTGTAATTATAATAACTTGGTGGCTCCATTGTGGATTTCATTCTGGCCTTTTAAGCCGAAATCTACAGTGTGGAACCCATCCCCTAACAAGTTCAGTACCATAGACAGCTCCATTAAAAGTGCATACAAAACCATATCCTCCAGACCACTTGCACTGGCACCATCAGCCACTGCCCGAGCCTAGTGTCATACGCGGAGGCAGCCTCGTTCGGCCCCTCTGGCATTCCTTTTATACGCAGGCACACTGTCAACCTGACACACCTTGCCTGTCACCCCAACAGGCATTTGTCAGTTCTGCATAAGAAAGTGGTGGGGTGTCTGTGTGTGTGTGTGTGCGCAGTGCACCATACGATTCTGTTTCTATCTCTGGCTGCTGCTAGCAGCTGTTTGTTTCTCTCAAGAAATACATTTGCAAGGGGGGTGAGGATTAGTTGATCTTGATCTATCTCAGCTTTGCTATATTTGTGTTTTTCTGCTCTGCTTCACCCCTGCCTTACTGGGAATAGCATTTCAGAGACATGCCATGTCAGAAATTCATTAACTAACTTTGCATTTAGATGCCACACTTCAAAAAACGCCATCTGCTTCATGATGGCTGCGATTTCTAATCTGCTTAAATCCTGCCGAATCCTACCAATGTCACTTAGGCAGGTTGATCCTCTGTTCTCTTTCTCTTGTTATTAGCAAATTAAGATACCAAACCTGCTGTTGATTTCATCATCTAAGTCTTTTAAACACTGCATTGGGAATAAAGTAACCTTATTACTGGGCCAGGATATAATTTAGCCATTAACACTAATCTCTATCAGTCCATAATGGTCTATAACAGTGCGTGTTCTTCAATTCTCCACTGCACCTTATTTCTAAGGCAATGGAAATATGTTTTGTTATCAGATAGTCTTGTCAAAATCTAATTAGATAAACACTCAGAAGAGCACTGGTGGAGAATCTCTCCCTCCATCAAGTTCGCCTTAACTATTCCAGAACAGCAGCTGATTTATCCAATCATTTTTTTAAACTCTGAGAGAAAACCCAGCCTAATAATTAAAGTTTGCTACCAGTTTGTCTTTACATTGCTTTCAGAGTCTATTTTTAAATTCCCAATTGTGGTAAGCCCAGTTTCAGAAATAAATAAATAGACCCAGAAAATGAGGTCTATGCTTTGGATTCAGTGGTATGTTTGCATTTTTCCTGCTTATTTATATAACTATGTCCTTGTATATGGAATACTGCTGGTAGACCTAAAATATGGGTTTCCCCTGCTCTGAGGACAAGGAGACAACAGAAGAAAAAATGGACATCCTTTATATTCAAGCGCATCTACAAAAATTTAGGAACTTTCTAAGACCTGTACTCTCTTTCTAGGATTTCATACTAAGAGTTAAAATTGGAATCCTTCTATGGAATCACCCGCTGATTCCCATGACCTGAGATGAGTGATGAAAGAAAATGAAGAAATAAGAAACTATATAAAATGAATCTCTGTGGATATATGGAACTCAGCCCTTCATAGTCTGATGCTCATGAGACATGAAGGAACTTTTCTGCGAGTAAGTAATCCATTCATTTCCCCACAAAGTAGTTTTGGACAGGAATCACATCTCAGATTTCATCAGCCAAGGGGATGCAGAAGAGATGTTAATGCAGGATTCAGAACAAGGTTCAAAAGACCCACCCCTGCTATGTTGCAAGAGTGCATTGCAGCTGATAAGGACCTTAAGAGAATATGTTGAGGTTAGCTTTTGTTCCTGTAAATAACTATAATCCAATTCAGGAGAATCACCTCTCTTTTCAAAGCAAGAGGGACTCTCCTTGCTTTGTTCCTGCTGCCAGGGCAACCAGTCTCTCAGAGATGGGATCCAGATAATTGGTGTTATTCAAAACTACCTGGTGGCTTTTACTAAAGAAGGGTGTATTCAGGTTGAATCATGCCCTCTTGCACGGAGGTATTCATAATTTCCAGGCTCCAGAAGACCAACTGTTCCCTGCAAGATTCTCTGAGTCAAAGAAAGGAGAGGTTTGAAAGAAGGGTTAGTATAGCCGAACTTTCATTTTTAAGTTAGAGCATAGCCTCTGCTAGGAACACCCCATCTTCTCCACCTGCATTATTCTGGTTGGATGAGCTTATGGCCTCTGCACATGGACTCAGTTTCAAGTTGCTTTGGACTTGAAGGACTGTGCATTCATGTGGGCTATCAATTTTGGGTCTTCATCATCAAGGAAGACACAGTCCGTTATCTATCTTGGAGTTAACTCCCAAGAGATTTTTGGATATCCCTATGGCACAAGCCACATAGTACAGAGTTACCCACTCTGGGTGCTGAAATATCTGCATGTAAGGAGGCACTTTGAACTCAAGTCTGTGTTCTGGCCCCTGTTGTTTTGAGGCCTGGACTCATAGCACCCGGAGTGTCAAACCCAAATGGAGAGCTTTGGCTTGACCTCTTTGGGGGTGCACAGGGCTTTTCAGATCCTCTCTGAGCATCCTTTCACTTGTATCATGAACAACAGGGTTCCGTTCCTTCCTCTGTCTGAGCAGCGTCTAGGAATTTCTAAGGCCAAAACTCACAACGGAGTTCCAGTGCAGTGGCGAAGTCAGATCAGATGTCCCTTACTTTGGGATGTCTGGCAAATTTGTAGCCTGAGACATTCCAGTCCCCTGCTATTCACTGCCCTACTGCCACTACTGTTCCACTGGTTCTCCTGCATAAATGGCTCAGAACGTCATCTTCCAGTTGCCTATGGCTCCACAAGGCATACTTTTAGCCACAGCAAAGCTGTTTACATTGCTTGGAGTTGCAAGCTTCAGAGTGAAGCTTTATCATCTAAATACAACAGCAACACTTTACAGCAGAAACGAGACAATGAAAATGACTATGAGAAAAGTTGCACTAACAAAACCTGTGGTAATCTCTTAATTGCATACATGATTTTACCGTATGTACTGCTGCTAGTTTCTTTCCAAATCTAAAAAAAATTTGTTCAATTTTTAAACCTGACTTTGAGAGGAGGAGGAGGAGGAGGAGGAGGAGGAGGAATTAGGTAGCTACCCCTGGGATGTGGAACTAAAACTGAAGAAGGAAAGATACATGCAAGCCAGGAAGATATCAGACTTCAAAAAACCATATCCCCTATTGTATTAAGGCAAAGATATAAAATTCTTTTCTTGATTCTGAGGCTCTGCAAAGAAGTGAATCAATTTTTATAGGTTATTAAAGTGTTCAGCAGCTCAATAGGTTGATTTAAAAACATCAACACTACTTTTATACATGTAAGGGTAACCTGTGTGTAACATACTCACAATGCCTGTTAATAATCCGTTAAATATTTACAAGCAATTAGGTCTTTAGCAAAATACACACACTCACTTATGGTGAACAGTGTTGTATTTCAGATTGCCAAAAGCTCAGGGTACATTCACCTGGGTTTATATAGTCTAGACAGTTTCATATACACCAGAGAGAGGCTGCTTCACATAGGTGCATCCCAGACTGTTGCATAGGTGCATCCCAGACTGGGGATCAAGGAACCATGTGAGAGCATAATTTGGGAAGAGAAGTCTCATGTGGTTGCTGCCACCTGAAACCATGAGGGCTCTCCTTGTAGATCCCTGCCATTTTATGTTCTATTTTGCCCTTCTTCATCATGTGCTTTCCAGATGTGGAGGGCACCTAGAAATCTGGACATCTGATCTTACAAACTGGGGGTGATGAGTATTGTAGTCCAGAACATCTGGAAAGCACCAAATTGGAAAGATGCTCTATTTCAGTATGAGCATTTACCATATTTTTTGCTCTATAAGACGCACTTTTCCACCCTCAAAAGTAAGGGGAAATACCTGTGCGTCTTATAGAGTGAATATGTGTGTGCAGTAAGTCTGTCAGATGTGCAGCCCATGGGGAAGTGATGGGGAATGTGCCTGTGATTATGTGCCCATTTGATTCAGAATATTTTTTTTCTTGTTTTCCCCCTCTAAAAACTAGGTGTGTCTTATGGTCAGGCGTGTCTTATAGAGCAAAAAATACGGTATATCACAGTTGCTAAGTGTGACTCAGGTCCAAGTCAGAATATTCTATGCTACCTACTAGAGTAATGTAAGTAAAGTCCAGACAAGTAAGCCAAGTGAGGTCCAACTTGTACAGTTTTCTACTGCTTAGAGAATAGCTCAAAGGATGCAAAACTGGTTTCCAAGCTAGGAAACAGGTTTAGCTGACCTGTCAGGAATGTGTGTACATCCCTTTAACACTTCCAGAGACAGACTCCATAGAGACCGACTTTGGGAGCACATATACTAAAACTGGAACAATACAGAGGAGATCAGCATGGGGCCTGAGCAAGTTACTGAAATGGTTGCAAACCCACCAGAGAGCTTACGCTATTGGGCAGTGTAGAAGTAAAATACGTACATGCATACATACATATATGCATACATATATAGGAAAGTGATGCACATTGTGACCTCTTTTGGTAAGGATGCATTTGTTCAGTTTAATTCTGGTTAGTTTCTCATTTTTTCTGTCATTAAGTTCATTTTGTCCTATTTCAATATCAATTTGCAAAATGTTCCAAAAAGTTCACACACACACATCCTTTCAAACATATGTCTCATACACATTTTGGTACACACTTTTCCTAATGTGTGCAGTTTTGCAAGTGATTTTCCCTAATGTAATGCACTGTTGTATGTGATATATGCGATGTGTATATACTTTCTCCTATCTTATACATGCTTTAAATGTTCAGACTTAATTGCTGTTCTGAACATCCCAAATAATTGCATTCTGCTTTGTGTGTAGGCTTGAGAAATGCCGTTATTTAGCTTGCATTCAAATGTGCATCAAACAAATTTCTCATTCCTGTTCCTCTGCAACGTCTGCTTCCCCTTTTTGCTTCTCCTTCCACTATACCATTTGCGAAGAATTTCACAAATAGCTTTTTATCAGGGCAGTAGATAGAATTGTGTAATGTGGAGAGAGAAGGTCCTGAAGATCCTGCAGCCAGATAAGTTTAATTTGTGTGATTGTATTAATTTGAAATAATAATGCCTCTTCACAAATGTTTCAGCAATGAATAACTTCACCCACTTAACTCCAAGTAGCTTTATGGACATAATCCACTTCAAAGCAAAAGCTAGGCATGCATGCTGAATATCAAATGCATTTTTATTTGCCTGTGTTTACACATTTGGCATTATCTATATGTAGAGTCAGCCTAGGATTCATGTTTCCTGACTACAGCACTAGGTTTACTGTGTTAATTCCATGAATCATGCACATCCCTAGAATATATGAGTCCATCTGAGAGCAATGTTTGGTCCTAGAAAAGATAACACAGATCCTTCTAAGCCAATACAGAGTTAAAAACATTTATTGTCTTGGTATTGAAAATAAGGTTCAGATTTCCGAAACAGCTTTGAGAGACTTTAATTAAAACTCAGTTGCTATTCAATTAAATTGCAAGTATCATGTATTGCTGTCTATATATTTTAAATGAGCAAAGCTGCCAGATTTCATGAACTCATGTCTCATCAACCACTTCATGAAGCTGAACTGATCTGCATCTTGTATTGCATGAAATAACATGTGGTTTGGGAAGAAGATGTCAAGAGGACTTCTTTTAGTCTGTTACTAGGAGTGAGAATCCTCTTCTGCCGTCTCCTACCTGCCACAGTGCCTGTCCTTACTATTGCGGCCAGAGGTTCGGCTTCTGGCAGTCACAGTAATCCATTTCTCTCTGTCACTTCCTCCCTGGACATGGAGACCAAAAGGAGCAATTTGCAGGTTTACGGTAGGATGTAGAAGAAATCCATTCCATCACGTTTCAGATTAGAATCTACCAATTTCACACATTCCAAAACCAAAAACAATCAAAAATCAAAGAGCACAAATTTCCAAGCTTTTGATGCAATTTTCAGACCAAAAGAGGTTTTAAAAATTGTGGAAAAATACAAAAAATATCATGGACTTCTGAAAAAATGTGCACAAACACTATGATCAATTGGAGGAAATTTGTACTTGCTTTAAAAAGTGCACAAGTGATATATACATTTGGGAAAGTGTGCACTGATATATGCAAGAGCTTTCATACGAACAAGAAATCATAATCTGATGTGGACACAAGTCAGAATGAAGTCTTAGGTGGAATTCAGGTGGAATAACCAACAACTCTTGGTTATGAGTTTTCCCTCATCCCTTGGCAGGACTAAAACTAAACTAAGCTGTCAGTTTGCTCAGCCAGCATATGTGAGGATGAAGCACAACCATTTTTCCCACTAAAAAGGTAGCAATTTTACTTCAGTTTGATGAGAACCAGTTTCCTAAACTCACCATAAGTGGAGCATTTCATGGATGGCACATCAGGCATAGAAACACTGACAAAGAAGTCCATGGGATATAGATCTAATGCCTGGGCCCATTTCTGAGAACTGCTTTGTTTCAACCTTGAGTTGCTGTAAGCTTGCCCCAAGGGATGTGGTGATTAACATGATAATCTGACTACATTTCCTCTGGGCAAAGTCTGAAGTCTGGCACCCTGAATGTACAACTCTCACAATGCACTAAAGACATACTATGGCAGGAGCACTGTGGGTAGTTAAAAGGGCAGCTTCCAGGTACAGTTGCCCAACATTGGGGTCCAACTTCCAGTACTTTTACTTGCTTCACTGAGAAGAAGATGAACTTGAACCAAGTCATTGCTTACAAATTAACTCACCTGCTGGCTGTGCTGTTTTCATTAGATGATTCATAAATGCAGCACAGCCTCTCTGAGTCATTATGCAGAAACAAGAACTCTCTGGCCTATATGAATGCAACATATTATTACTAGCCCAAATCCCTCTGCTTTTACATAAGCAAAGGATCCAGCAGCTCTGAGGAGTGATTTGCGTTTTTAATGACTAAGGCCTCGGTATGTGATTAACAGCAGTAAATGGAAGTTGATGTTCTTCCCACTCTCTTTCTCCAAATCACCTTCCCCACAGCTCATATAATCCAAGATTGTCCTTGCACATAGCTCCCCCCACATATGTCCAATGTTTCTTGCTCAGATTACACCACACAGTATTAATGCAGATGTGAAGTGCAAGGGTGAGAAAGGTAAGTGGAGCTCAAAATTACCCAATTTGCATTCTTTACTCCTCTGAAATAGAATTGTTAATGACTTTTATGTGGAACAGGACACAATCAGAGAAAATAAAGCTTGCAGATGCTGGGCTGCAAAAGGGAGCCAAAGTAGTGTCTGTCAAAAACACAGAAAGTCAAATGTCAGATTGAGACAAAAGAAACAACCTTCTTGGGCTTTTTTGATAATTGATTATCTGGCTGTTGATCAAGTAAGTGTCACTAAATCTGAACCTTAATAAAACCTCTGCCTGGGGCTCTTTGTGAGGATGCTATGGGAAACACTTTGTTCATATACTGAAATCATTGTTTGTGGTAGTGGTAAAGATGGTGCCTAGAACAGTGACCGACTGAGCTACTTCCATTATGCTGCCATACCTCTAGATCAAGAACCCTGGGATGGAAAAGGTACAAGGAAATCTGATGAGTAGACATATCCTCTCCCCAAATATTCCCAAGGACCAGAGTCTGCACCTACCCTCCTTGAATCCCAAGGATGCACCTTTGCCATCAAGAATCATCTGACAAAGAAAGAGATCCTGGGGGTTCTGCAAGACAGCTGAGTTAAAATGTGGCTTTAATTTGCAGCTGGTGTGAAAACAATAAACCTCATGTCAAGCAAATTAAAAAAAACAAACTGAAAATAGAACTACTGATATATTCTGTTTATAAAAATCTACTGTGCAATCTCATCTAGAATATTGTGGTTCTGGTCATTATACCTAAAAAGGTGATCAATCAGTCATTCAGTCAATCAACCAATCAATGTATTTGGCCCATAGACCTAGCTATAGATATTGTAAATTTAGGGACAGTGCAGTAAAGGGTAACTAGATGTTCATGGAGTTGGAACAACTCCCATGTGAGAAAAGGTTACAGAATTTCGGACTGTCTAGCTTAGAAAAAATGTGAGCAAGGGGAGACAAGAGGGATGTACAGAATAATGCATGGGGTGAAGAAAATGAAGTGGGAGCTGCTCCTTCATAATACCAATACCCGGGGTCATCATCCGAACCTGATTGGGAACAAATAACAGAACATACTTATCCACACAGTGCAGAGTTAAACTGGAGTTTGTTTCCATAATGGTCATCCATTTGCATAGCTTTCAAAAGGAACTGGAAAAACTCATGGACAATAAGGCTGTACAACTGGAATGTGCTATCTCCAGGATCAGAGACAGGATGCCTGTGTGTAGTCGTTGTCGAGCACTGCGGGTGGTCATTGCTGATTAGAAGTTCAGCTCTTTGCACAAGTGCTACAGAGGGGAGCACTCTAGCAAAGCATTCCCCAGACTGGTGCTCTCCTGGAAGTTGAAATCCAAGCCATCTAGAAGGAACCAAGTTCCAGAAGATTGTTGTAGCATGAAAGAAAAATATGAATAAGCCATAGTAATCTTATAAAATTTTATTTGACTTGCTAGAGTGAAAAGGGCTGCTATGATTGATGGCACATGCAGATATGGTCAAGTTATGTTGTCCTCTCACAATGTTTCCATTATGAGCAATGACAGAGATTAAATCATAGATGGGTATTTTCCAGGGTTGAAAGACTTCGAAGGATGTTATGGGGCTGAATCCTTTGTGTGAGCTAGTTTCAGCCAAAAGGTTGACAATTTAGACATTAAATCTTTAGTTATTTTGTAGGTCAGGAAGTTTTACTGAAGAAGCAAGAAATTTTAAAGTTCAGCAGAAGGCTAGAAGTGGTGTGGGGAGAAAGAGAGAGAGAGAGAGTTATAATAGGGGGAACATTGCAAAAAATGAGCAAGAAACTACCTTTTGAAATAGGTGGAATGAGATACACATACAACAAACTAATACAAGCTGATTAAAGCAAAAGGCAGAGGGACAGCAGGAGGAGGAAGAGGAGAGGCAACGTTCAAGGACCTGGCTTTTAGTTTGGATGTCAGAAAGTACTTCATGATGGTTAAGAACCCCAGGATATGGAATGGGCTTCCATGGGAGGTGGTGGAGACCCCATTCAAGGAAAGATTGGACACCCACAAGTTGGACATTATATGACTGGAGCTGGCTTGTGTGTGGGTCAGAGTAGATGGCCCAGGAGGGCCCTTCTGACTTACTATGTTTCTGTGTTTCTAAATCATTGCAAAACAGATGCCTGCCTGCCTGCCAGCCATCTTTTTTCTCCCTCTGCCTCTGCCTCTTTATCTCATGTTGGAAGCCATGGAAGTATCCAGTGACTGTTCCATATTATTCCGTCAACTATTTCTTTTTCCTGAGGAGAGTGCTGAGTCTGTTCAGCTCCTTTTAAAAAGAAGTCCTCTGTCAACTGCTGACACATAACCATTCCTGACAATTAATCAGCCTCAAACGCTCCTTCCCTACCTTTGCTACACTTAGAAGAAGAAGTAGATAGTGATCAAAGGAACAGATCTTGACAGTGATTTTTAAGCGCCAGTCTGTTAAAAAAAAAGGTCCTTGTCAACTTTTGCTACTTTTCACAATCAGTCTGTCAAGATCAGGGGCTTATCCTTAACCACCTTCTCATTTCGGGCTAAGTGATATTGAAAACATAAGAACAGTGGCCTGTTTTTATAATATTAGGAGGAGAGACGTTTTATTCTCCATGAAGAGCACATGTGACAAGGTTTTTAAAGCACTGGGCTAGGACTTTTTTCTCACTCAGCCATGAAGTTCACTATATGACTGTGGGCCAGTCATTCACTTTCAGCACATCCTACCTCACAGGGTTGTTGTGTGGATAAATGGCAAGGAGGAGCAGATCCAGGTAGCCTTGGCTTCTTTGCAAGAGGCATTCTGGGTGTCTGTAGCCTGGGGCTGTATTTGTCAAGGCTACAGTTTTGGCACCCCAAACTCTGATGGTGTGAATTACCCTCAGTGAGTAATAAGAATGGCTTTCTCCACCAGACCATGAGGATAAGATCAAAGAAACGCAAATACAATATCCATATATATGATGCATGTCCCCCATCTTGTACCTTTTGTTGTTGCAAACTTTAGTATCTTTTTTTTTCTTTCTTGATTGGCCTTTTGTTTCTTTTTCAGAGTTGCACAGTGTGTTGTGCAGTTTTTTTACAATGGGTTTCTCACACATCTCTTCCACAAGTAACTTAAAGAGGTTTGAGAGTTCCGCTGCTTCCAGTGGTGCAGTTTCTTCTAGTTTGTCTGCATCTGTCAACCTGTTCCAGGGTGCTTATTAATATAAGCAGTTTGCCTATTGAAATAAGCATCCATAAGCATCAATCACAGTAGGAATCATTCAAATGTACCAAGGGAAATAACATCTATTGTCTGTTGTGACCTGCCCATTGTGGACCAGCCAGAGAGCCCTATGGCTAATGGGATGGCATAAAAATGAATAAATTAATAATAAATCACATAAATAATTGAATGATTGATAGTGGGTATAGGTTTATACCTTGTTATTTGTCTTTCACTTCCATACCTCTGTTACATGGAAGTCTGCATTTTAGAGACATCTCTCACTTTGCTATATCTACCTTCTGGACAACTTCTATGACTGCCTTTGCAAATCAAGAGCTCACTTTTTTGGTAACTTGGGCATGGAGCTTGTCAAAGCAGGGGACAATCATTCTGAGAGAAGCTTTATCTACAAGGAGAGGAGAACAGAAGAAAAAAAATTCACCTCTTTCTGTGACTGCTCAGTTCTTCCCATATGTCATTGATTGCTACTCATCCAGGGTCTTCATGAGTGATAATTCTCTTGGGTCATGAGATCAAGTGAAGCAATTTAGAATAAATTGTGTTTGCTCCATACTTCTGCATTAAACTTTGAACCTCAGGAGCTCAGCAGTGCTGAAATCATTGGCAGTGTACACTCTGGGGTATTTGCATTTATTTATATCTACTACCTTGTGCCAAGTCTATCCTGCCAAAAGCAGAAGGGATGGAGATTTGAGGAGAAAACCTTCCCCTTTTCTTGGCTGAATAAGAGCTTTCTTGTTTTGAGGTGGGACACAGTAAGGGAATAAGAATAGAGAACAAATTCATTCTTTTCTAGTTGAGAAAGTTTTGAAAAACAAGGCTGTTCGTACAGCTTTCTGTACTGTATCTGTTAACAGGACCAGAGAGAATCCACTTTCTGTGCTTTTTCATTTCTTCAAAATGTCAGTCAGTATTTCTCTCAGTGCCATTACTATTCACTGCAGGACTATACCAGTTTAAACAAAACATCTTTCCCATTTGAAGGAAATCTGAGAGTGAAAAGTGGCTATAGTTATAAATCTTTGATCTCCTGGCAGAATGATAGCTCAAGTATTCCTTTAGGCAGCTACATCTGCAACAGCTCTATAGTACATCTAGCCTTCCTAGATACATGGATTTCAAATAAACATGTGCGAATCAGCAAAGCGTGAGCTCACTGAATTTCTCCAAATTCTGTCTCAAAGCTCATTCTAAGTCAAGCCCATATCAGATACAAGCTTTGTTTCTTTTTCTTTTTGCCGGGACATTCATGCACATTCCCATGTGCATTTTTCAAAATGCATGCACCAGTTCTGTACAATGTTGAAACATCACATTTTTCCCCATTAGCTGAAGCACATCCATGTGCATTTTTCATTTGTACACTTTTTGCACATTCAGTGGCTCACCCTGTTCAGAACAGTTTGGGAGGTCTGCAAATTACATTGCAAGCTCAGAAATGTGTGGCCTTCAAAGACAGATTCTACCCCATGTGGGGAAATTCTGATCAAAAACAATCCAATTTTTCACGCATCCCTACACGACAGGCAGACAGTGATAAGCAGGTGAGAAAGGGCGCTCAGTACGGATGGTGTGAACTGTTGAAATTCTGCACAAAATCAAACTGAAAGGACCTCCTCATACCTTCCCAGTTTCAAAATATGTTTCAATAAGCCTGGACTTGCTTGGAAGCTCGTTAGTTGTTTTGGATAATAGAGTAATAATTCTCAAAACTTCTCTGCTTGCACAGAGAAAAACTAAGCCTGACCATTCCAAAATGTACCACTGGGAGAGCAGACAGCTCTTCAAACTGAACACCATCAGAGAACTGACCTTAGAAGAATGACTTCTCTAATAGTTGTTGATATTGTTGTTCAGTCGCAAAGTCATGCCTGACTCTTTGCAACCCCATGGACAACTCTCCTACAGGTTCTCCTGTCTTCCACCATCCCTTGGAGCGCACCCAACCCCACACCCACCACCCCATCCAGCTACCTCAACCTCTGCCATCCCCTTCTCCTTTTGCCTTCCATTGTTCCCAGCATCAGAGTATTTTCCAATCAGTCCTTCCTTCTCATTAGGTGGCCCAAGTATTTGAGCTTCAGCTTTAGTACCTGACCTTCTAAAGAACAGTCAGGACTGAGTTCCTTTAGGATTGACTGATTTGACTTCTCTAAAGTAGGACACAATTCCACCCTATATGCAAGGTTTCCTAGGCCAGTACAGAAGGCCAGAGCTGCCAGAGCAGAAAGGGATATTGAAAAGTTCATGCCCAAGAGAGGAGGCAGCATTCTGTTATACTAAAGCAGTTCTTCCAGTAGAGGAATGGCACACAGAGATCCTGCTGTTCCTTCTCTGACAATAGCTGCCACTGCTGAGATGGTGGTCAATAGTGCCCCACCGACCAGTGATGACTCAGCAGTTTCTGGCATCTTGGTATATAGAACCGGTTCCCAAATTCCCAGATCTGTGCCATCCCTAATGTGGTCGGTGTGGAGCACGGGCAGCCATGTAAATGTTCACACCCCTCATCTGGAAAGTTATGGAGATTTATATACATGGAGCTGTATCCAATATATTATAGCCAATGGCTCTACTCTAAGGAGAACTAGCGCTGGATATAATGGATGCCTAAGAATCTAATTTAAGCAAAAAGTTGGATTTGTGCTCCTTCTGCATTTTGAACTTTGTATTGCGAGATTTAATATGGTGGGGGGAATTAACAAAGCTAGGACTTGGGGAAACCACTTTTAAAGAGTGTGGCTGGCTATGACTTTGGACATCATTCATGCATATATCATCACAAGTACAGCTCAGGTGGGGGTCACAGTTTTAACAGAGGCTAAATATTCATTTCTGTATCAGATTTTATCTGCATAGCATAGGACAAGAAATCCTTTTTTGGACACAGTCCCAAAGAATTACTCCTCCTCCCACAAAAAAGAGTTGTGAATTCTGCAGCTGTAGTTTGTCCTGAAGTGGCTTTATTTAAAAACATGCAAGCGTAAAACAAGCAAATAATTAAAAATACATAAAAGAGGAACAAAATTAACAATAAAACATTATTTATGAAACACACAATAAGTACATTCACTAAGTGTTCCCTTCAATCTAAATTAAATCTATATTAAATTCATTTCCTATTGTCATTCCAAACTGGACTCATTGGATCCTCATTCATCCAAATTTCATGCTTTTCCTTTGAACCAGGCTTATCTAAAATGCCCTTTTCCTGGTTCCTTTACATTTTGACAGGCAGCTGATTTCAGAATTTGGAAGGAAAGTGCCACCCTCCCAGTTATGGAAAGATGTTTCACTCCCCCCACTCCATTTAGTCTCTCTACTGACTGACACAGTAGAGTTGAGCACAAAATGGCCTTATGCAGGCAGTATGGACTGGCTATACCAGGCTACAGCTGCTGCCATGTAGACAATGTTCTCCAAGTCAAGGTTAAGGTGTAAACCCAGGAGGAAGGATTCCTAACAGCCAAGATTGAAAGCTAGCCATTTGCAGTAAGTGCCAACAATGTTAGATCTTCTGCAGGCTCCCTCTCTTTCCCCCAGCCCAAATCACAAACATTCAAGCAGCCCAGTTTCCACACAGCATTCCCCAACCCTGAGTTGTTACTTTACACCTCCAGCAAACCTTGAAGATCCATCAAGTATACCCATCTTTCCTTCTATTGCTGGTGGCTATTTTTCTTGTAATTGGCTTGAGGGCAGGGGAAGCATTTCTGTTTGTTAATTTCATCCCCATATTGGCTGGGGTTCCTGCTATGGTAAAGTTGTTTCCCATGTTTACAGAGCACCTCCATAGATTGCTTTGATTCTTCTATCCATTACACTTTTGGAGGACATGACTGTCCACCTCCACATTACCACAAGCAAAGAGTTAAGGGAAGATTATAATAAGCACTCTCCACTCTGCCATTTTCATACTTCTGCATACATAAATAAAACAGATTTCAATGATTTGTCTGCTCCGTTGGGATCAGTACTTCCATCTGTGGTTGTCAACTGAGAAACCAGATAAAATCCAAACTTGCAGTGTTTGCTTACTTTGTTTTCGTTTTCTGTTTTTGCTCTTTTTTATTTTTTGCAGAAAACTTCAGTGTTATCTGGATTTGAATTGTTAACTAACCTGTGCTATTCTCCACTCCACCATGTGATGTCAACTCATACAATAAAAGCATTTATTACAGTATCTTTAAAAGACAATTGGGGCTCTACCCTTCATTTCTTTGCCTGAGGTAAGATACTGTAAAGAAAGCCACTTCTTTCTTTATTAAAATGCTTCTTTGCTAATGGGAGCCATCTCTTAGTCTTGAAGTTGCACATAAAAATGCAAGCTTGAGCAAAGAAGCAGATGGACGCCAGTTGTTTTTCTGCTATTGCATTATTTTGCTACACCTGCCAAATACGTTTTATTTTCAAGGCTGTAGTAATAGCCAAGTGAGTTTGAAAGTGGAAGATAACATCTGAAATCTTGCCAGATGAGCATTCTCAGACCCCACTTAGTAGGGTAAAGAAATTCCAGGAGTTTGAGATGGCGAAAACTGATAGCTGTAAAGGAACAGTTGGAAAATATCCTTGTTGTAGTTTCTTCTTTCTTTGGATAGTAAAGGCTAAAATAGATAACATGAGAAATTCATGCATATTTTTCAAAAGAAGATACATAGCAGCTGTGGGAAAAGGTGGTCCTGGTACATGGGAATTGGGCTATGCATCCAACTTCCTTACCTGGAGCCCTCCAATGAAAAATGGTTGTAATCTAGCACTAGAGGCCTTCTAGCATGCAAGATATGACATACTTTTTAGCTTGTGTATTTTCCAGATTGAAAACCTAGGACAGAAGTTAACTAGTCATCCTATTCGGGTGGTGAGCACAGTCAAGCTGTGTTCCATGCCTGATTTGGTCAGAATCAAACATGGTCATCTGTAGGAGCTCAGAAGCAGGAGCCAGGCATGAGTGAATTGTCAGAAATAATTAAGAACTTGATGATCACACTGGAAGCCAACACAGGGCCAGTTGTGGCATGGAGACTGTGTCCCCTTTGAATTGGCATGCTTGACCATGGAAACAAGGGCAGTGTTGTATTGTTCTGTATGAGTGTGGCAGAATACAACACTGCCCTTGTGCGCATGGCCAAGCATGCCAAGTCTGTTCTGCAAGTAGAGCAGACCTCTTGCGGAACTGAGATTTGGCACTTCCAGGGCAACACAACCTGAATATGCATGTTTATTTCTGGAGGAAGCAAGGCCGAGGAGCATGCATGAAATGATTTTTTCTGCTCATCTTTGAGCTTGCTTCTGGAAGCACTGCATAATTGTTCCACAAACTGCAGAATGGAACTGGAGGGATGAGCCATGTTGGATTCTGCCTGGTTAATTCCTGCCCCACTCTAATTCAGGGTAAAGTTGGGAGGGAGGGAGGGAGGCAAGGTGCCATTGACAAATTGTATCCAAAACATTACTTAATGAAAGGAATTTTAAAAAGAAAAAAAGAAAATCTAGCTGAATGTAACATAAACCCATTTTTTTCTAGTTATACCTTAGAAGCAACAGAAATCAGATGGAAGAGTGAGGCTCTGCAGATTGCTATTTGTTTGTTTGTTTGTTTGTTTTTTCTCCCATAGCTGCAATTTAGCTCTGTGGAAATGTATCAGTGGTTTAGGATTTGGGAACTTTTTGTGGAGCAAACTTGTTTTTCCAGTAGTTGGTCTGGGACACATGTTTTCCCTCTCCTAGAAGGATTGCAAGCAGATTGGACACTTTCTTCCACCTTGTTCAATGACTCCCATTGTCCCACTATGCATGGTGAAATTGTCCTCCTAGGTAAGGTGGGAGGTAACCAGGGTAAAGCCTACTAACCTTCCTTCCTTCCTTCCTTCCTTCCTTCCTTCCTTCCTTCCTTCCTTCCTTCCATTGGAATGGAGGCTCAGCTGACATTCATTTAGTCATGTTGACATCAGTCCAAGACCTTACTACCCCAGTTTTTAAAATATTTGGAGCATCAAAATCTTTTGAGCACAGTTCTATCATGGTGATGGTAAACCCTGAAAATCAGAAGCTTATGGCCATCTGATGTAGGATGGTGGGCATCCTGCAGGCAATACTGTATGTGGGCAAAGAGGGTAGGGATAGTCTTCCTGTTGTGAAAACAAACTCTTCTACCCATCTGTAATTTGGGGTAGCTGAATCTTCTCTGCTCTCTTCTTAAGGACTTCCCAATATGCTTCATTGATCAAAGTGTACAGAACCATACAAAATGCTTCCACAGAGTGATTGCTGTCTCATTTGAGCCTACCTTTTGCCTGCATGGATCCAAATGGTAGGAACTCTGTTAGCATAATTACTACCTTTTATGTCATTTCACAGTAGCACCAGAATCTGGGTGTGGATGTTTAAGATTGTCCTACTTTATACTTAATCATAGGCATCTTTTGAATTTAGAGGAGCCATAGCAGCTTTGCAAATAAGTAATAATGCAACAGATTCTCTCTTGTTACAGCTAATCAGTCAGAGCCATGGCTTTCAAGGGAACAATAGGACAATTAGCATTAGTTGCCACTTTCACTGCTCACTTCAATGGCAAGGGCATGGGATTAATGGGGGTCACCTCCACTCTTTCTCCACTCCAATGCCCACCAAACTGAAGATACCTTGGCAAAGTGGCAGAGGAAGTATCCACAATTCTTCTCATATGCCATTGGGACCATTATTGACTTTATCTCCTAGGATAAAAAAAGAGCATCGTATCCCTGCAAAGAGCACTTTTGTGTATAAATCAGCCTTCAAGCCACCCATATAATCCCTCTGTTATGGTTCATTAATGTTGCTTTACGTCAGGAGTCCTTTTGATCCAATGTCCTCCAGAATGTTCCAGTCCCGGTGTTGTCCAAGGCTGTTATTGGAGAATTGGTGGAGAGTCTTTGGAGATGATTCTGCAAGGTGCCCTTGATTTTTGAATTGGGAAACTGAAAAAAATAAATGTTTCAGAAATGCTCTCAAAGAATACCCCGAGAAACTACAGCTGGGCTCTAGTTGGAACATTGCTACACTGTGTTGTTAGTGTAGGAGATTCAAATGAGCTCAATTTTCTAAGAATTCAGCCGGAGAGTCTGAGGCAGATGAGCGACTGTTGAGAGAAAAAGTGAAATAAAGAATAGAAAAGATAGGAGGATGAATAGAGTGGATTGTTCTGAATGAGGACATAGCTGACTGGTGGGATAACAAAACAGGATCACTCCACATGTCATGATCACTATTTTCATCATAATTCAAGAATAGCAGATCTTGTGGTGGCAACCTCCTCCTCTTCCTCTGCTTTCTCTGGCTTCCTATTCTTGGATTCCTTGCATTACAACTAGCAGAAGATTTCTTATCTCTTCTGTAGGGTTCCATAGAGTCCAGTTTTCAGCTCATGTAAGTCAAATGCAGGCCACACAGCTACACTGATGAATATCTGGTATACAGCCCAGTGTTTTCAACTCATCTCTTATTAATCCAGTTTGACTGTCGTGAGCTTTCCAAAACGGAGGAAAATGCACAAGAAGTTCACATTATTCCTGCAAAATGACTGATGTCACAGTAGCACTGCAAGGATGTGCCTGTTTGTCACGAATGGGACAACACTGAATGTTCCCCTAGGCAAAGCACAGATGTGTTTCCATTATGTTGTGATTAGTACAATTAAAACAACTGTACCTGCATTTATCATATTGATGGGATAAAGCATGCTCTAATGCACCAAGTCATTTTGCACGTGCATTATTCATGTGCCTTGAGACATCACAAAACTATTTTCTTCTTGCTCTGGAAAGGTTTCGTACATATGCTGGAGAAGGTTGTTTTTGTGGGAGTATATAGAATTGCCTGTCTAGTCATTTGTGTGCATGTTCCCCCCTGCATGGCCAGAATGTGACACCTTTGCGCTAATAATACATTATCTGCCTGTCCAAGTAAAATTTTCAGTGACATTTATCACCACATGGAGGTTGGAAGGAGGGGAATCGTGCATAGGAGGATATGAGTAGTAGGCAGAAAAGAAGCTAGAAAGTAGAAGTATCTGGTTTTTTAAATTCGGTGTGAATGGGTACTTCAGATTTTTCTTAGAAGAAAATGAAATAGAACATCACCTATGTATGGCCCTTATATGTATATTAATGTAAGTTCTACATTTTTCACTGGGATGCTCAAGGGGCATAACGAAACTAACTTTCTCCAAGTGTCTGTTTAACTATATGCCAGTACACACGGACATTCCCATTCACCCCAGCAGGAAGAGATCTTGGTTTCGTCAAAGTCCCTTCCCTGCTTCAACTTCCCTCACCTGATGGCTTAAAAAGGAACGTACTTTCTAAGAACAAGCATATGGTTCTGCCATGGATGTGTTCTTCTCAGAACATCCTACAGAGCTGCCAGAAACCTTCCAGCACAGTCCGCTAGGATAGAGAGGGCACAGCAACAGATTTTGGGGACACCAGACAAGGATTGGCATCAGACCGCGGACCACAGGTTTTTTTGCAGCCTGGGAGCAGGCTGTTGCTTTCAGGAGTTAATTGCGGCTTTTCTGGGGACATGCAATTGCCAATGTCCAAAACAAGATGTTGAATGAGACTGTGATCCAAGAGGGTTCAATTTTGTAATACATGCTCTCTTTTGTATATATTACTGCAGGGAAAAAGACTGCTGCCTTCACTAGCAAACATACATTCTCTGTATTATCTAGTTTAGCCTTTCCCAACCAGCTGTCCATCAGATGTATTGAACTACAACTCACGGTATGACTCAGCAGCTATGGGCAGGGATACTGGGAGGAGTAGTCCAACAAATCTGGAAATCACCAGGTTGAGGAGACTGGCCTAGATTTATGCTCTCCACTCATGGCAAATGGTATAATTCAGTCAAAATCATTGCTGTTATACATTTCATGAAGAGATGGTAATGCATAAAGCCTACAAAAGGAAAATATTCCTGTGTCAGAAAAAAAGAGAGTTGGAGAGATTTAAATAATAAAATCAGAACCTATGTGGAGTTTATCCTAATGGGCTGCTACACATTTAATGTTCTGCTAACCAGAATGTTCTTAATGGTTATTTCTCCATTAAGAGCTATCATGACCCATGCATAGTTTATGAACAATGCTGTTGTCCTTGAACAGAAATTGTACTGTACAAGGTAAAAATAGATAGCAGCCGCGTGCTGTCTTGGCTGTAACTCACCCTTGCAGCTTTACTGAAGTCACAGAACCTGAAATCCTGGCTTTGGTGATTTATAAATGGAAGCCTACCCTGAGTTCAAGCTCTGCATAGGTCAGAGTGAACTGCTTGCATGCATCCCTACCTTAGCCAATATCTGGGGTTAATAGGACAAAGAAGGTGGATAACAGATCTTGCGCTCTAACAGGTTTCCAAGAGCTTGGTTTTCCTTTGTCTGTGTTCATCCCGCCTGTATTAACAAGGAATGCAGGTGAAGTACAGTCCTTCACTGCTTGGATTAGGAAGCACACATCCCTTACTTGTTCTGATTGAAACAATGCATCATTCAGGCATGAAAGTTGTTTTCTTTTAGTCACGGTCCTTCAGATTCTAGTTTTTGTCTTTTTTGGAGCAGCTGGTGTTGAAAAATTCAGGATGCAAACTTTCCAGTTTTCTAAAACTCTTATTTGGAGAGTACAACAGGATAAGAAAAGACAGGTATTTACATACTTGTAAATATTGTTTTTACTGGACTGTCACACTTCTCTATTCTCCTTAGTACTGACATGGGAGGAAGTTAGAGCAGGCACTTATTTCATTTTCCCAGTTGGCAAAATTTCAAGCTTTAAAAACACCAACACGAACAATTAAATTTCCCTTGCAAAATAGTTCCAAAATAGGCTGGAAATATAACCCACTTTAAAAAAAATGAAATAAAACACTACCTGCATTTACCTGGGAAAAAGTTCTTGATTCTTCTCCACTGCCTCTATTTTTTCCATGCATTTTGGAAAATATTGAGACAGCACTTGCAAAACTCCTTGGGTTCAGGGGGATGTTAATGTCCCCTCCAGAGGAGTGAGCGAAGCCTCCTTAAAGGATGCTGTGATAAGACACCTCTTAAAGAAGCAGAACCTGGATCCAGTAGTTGCTAACTACTGCCTGGTAGACCTTCCATTTTTGAGCAAGATGTTCAAGTGGGTGGTGGCCAGACAGCACCAGACACTCTTGAAGGAAGCAGATTATCTGGATCCATTTCAATTGGGTATCAATCTGGGGTTCAGGATGGAGACTGCCTTGGTTGCCCTGAATGATAACCTTTGCTGGGATAGGGAAAGGGGGAGTACAACCTTGCTGGTTCCTCCAGACCTCTCACTAGCTTTCAACACCATTAATCATGGTGTCCTTCTGGACAGGTTAGCTGGATTAGGAGTTGGAGGAACCACCTGGTATTGGTTCCAATCCTTCCAGGCTCACAGTATCCAGAAGGTTTCTCTGTTCCATGGCAATTATGCCATGGTGTTCTGCAGGGCTCTATACTATCTCCCATGCTTTTCAACATCTATAGGAAACTGTGGGGAGAGGTCATCCAGAGGTTTGGGCTGAGGTGTCAGCAATATGTTGATGACACTCAGTTCTACCTCTCATGCACATCAAATCCAGGTAAGGAGGCAGTGTGGGGAGGGAAAGGATGGCCACTGAAGGTATTTGGCCCAAGCATCCTCAAAGGCCTGCAGTCCGCAATGGCCTCATGTCATGACCTGCTGCGTAGACCGTAATGGGTGAACATGTGCTAGAATTCAGGGCAGGGCAGATAGTGGTAGAGCAGATGGTGATTGATCAAATGCCTGCTGCATTATTCAGTGCATATATCCCAGCTGCACTCAGGTTCCAGGACATGACTGAGCCGGCTGAAGTCAAGATGGCCGGGAATAAATGCATGGCCAAAAATAAACAAACAAGCACAACAAACCTCATTTAGGCATGCAGTTTCAGAAAGACAAACAATGCGATGAACCAGGTGCTTAGACAGCAACCATACAGCAGAGGCAAGCAGCTCGGCCTGATGAACAAGTCCAGTGCTAGGCAGGTGCACAAGGACTGGGCCTGGTGGTCAGCTTATCTGATGCTCAGGAAAGCTGCTAGAACACTCCAGGTGGTGCTCTCAAAGCACTGAACTGAGTCCTATTTTTAAAGGACATCTGGCACTAGGACAGGGACTCTAAACTGTATCACCTGACCTTCCTCGCCACAACTGCATATCTGCGTATCTGCAATAACTCCATTTCTGACCATTTCACTTGGCCAGAAGCATGCCAAGCTGGTCCTGTGCAGGCCGCCAGCTTGCACGATGAAATCTATGGTGCCTGCCACGTGCAAATGGCACTCCGGAGAAGGGCCAGGTGATGCTTTACTCAGCTCCAGAGGCGGCCACACATGTAGCGGCAGCAATTACAGCCCCACAATACAGATCATTTTGGCCTCACGCATTTCAACGGCCTAATGGAAGGCCAAATGCAGGCAGGAGTAAAATATCTCTGTAATAAACCTAAAAAACGTTTGGCTGTTTGAACCGTTGCCAGTTTTTATAACAATTTCCATCTTAAGTTGGCTCAATACATATTTAATGAAATCTTCTATAAAACCTTTAACAGCCCTCAATTCATTTCAAGTGGTAAATGAGTCAGCAATTTAAAGTGATGAGCTGGGTTCACACTGTCTTCGTTACTTAAGAAGCAAAAGCGATCCTTTTTTAATGCTTTTCTCCCCTAAATAACTTTTTAAAAAGCCAAGGCTATACCAATAAGGGGGCAAAAACACTCATCCATGCCAGCTCTGTCTTATCCAAGCCAGTGATTTGAGTCAGCTGGAGACACGTTCATTCTTTTCACAATGTTTAATCACTGAGTATTCCCAGTAATTCATCCGAAATGTGTGCAGGTGAAGTTGCGGGGTAGTGATATGTACCAATGAATTGTCAACAATTTCCCTGGAAAGGACATGAGGATAGCTTAGAAATTTTCTATGTATTACACACACTATAAAGTGTTTGTCCACTCTACCCCATTGTTTATTTTTAAACTGTTAACAGATATTAAAGTGCCCAGCAAGAAAACACATCTGGAAAGCCATACAAATGGGAAGCCATGTTCCACAATTTGAAATCACTTCTTCCAATAGCAAGCTCAGGTGCAGTTCTAACAGAATAGGAATCCAAACAGGGCTGCTTAGAAATGAAAGGTATCATGAGACATGCTTGGTTTTCAGAAGAACATTGCATGTGGGTGAGAGAGACAGAGAGAGAGAGAGATAGGAATGATAACCCATATATAAAGTCAAGAGTTCAGTGTAGTTTGTTATGGAGATGTGGGTGATTGTGTTGTCTGAACCCAGCCGTACTAACAATCCATGGCTGATTGACCAACCCATGGTTAGAATCCACAGTTTATTGGTGGGTTGTGAAGTGCGGTTGGTTCATGGTGTTTGTTATTTCAGCTGAGTTCACCCGACATAACAACCCATATTTCAACAACTCATAGTTCAGTGACAACTCCTACTTAGTCCTGATTATATGAACCCAGTCACTGAATGAGTGAGTGAATGCTGCATGTAGGCTGAAAAAGAAAACCATAAAAATTAGAATTCATTGGTGAAAGAAATAGCCTATCTACTGTCAAAGGGGAGGGTTTTTTCAAAGGTGGCCTCACATTTCTCAAGTCAGCTTCTACCAGGGGTTCATCAAGCTACCCTTTGCTGATGTTCCGTATTTTTATTGAGTGTTTATAGCATTATTTTATTGACTATTTCTTGCTTTTCCATGTTTATAAAATGGCATATCTTTTTATTGTTCTTACCTCCCATAGTTAGCTTTAGGCTAACTTGGAAGGTAGCTTAAACCATTAAAAATAATACATACATTTATACATACAAACTATAAAGCTGTTATGATTTTGGAAACTCCTTGCTTTTCAAATGTTGGGATAATGAGCAGTTTTTGTAACTCTTTTCTTCAAGCAGGGGACATTTCTCCTAACAATAGCTTCCCTGCTATACCTTCTAGCCCAGTATTTGTTTGTTGACTAGGCTTCAAAGAGCCTGCCAATCAGTGTGGCCAGTACTACACACCCATGTTCCCTTTTCTGTCTGAAAGTTTTACTGGATACGCATAATCCATAGCTGCAGTTACTAATACATATTCTCCTTCTGGATCGGTCAGAGGGAGGTAATGAATATTGGCTGTTGTTTCCTACTTACTCAGGCATGGTGGCATCTGGTTCAGATGTCCATCAGTCCTCTGTAGCGATGCCAGATGTAACCAGATGCCTGCTGAAATGCAAGATACACACCAAGCTTGCTAAGTTAAGAATGAACTGAAAGGGCAATGGCCAAATTTCCTCAAGAGGAAACTCTGCCCCTTAGGGAACACAAGACCTGGGGTGTGGGGGGCGGGTCCCTATCCAAACATTGCCCTGTCCAGGTGAGTCTCTATAGCATTCTTGAGCCAGGGTGTGAAGAAGGAGGAGGGCATGCAAAGCCTTTAAATGAGAGTGAACCTTTGTTTTCCTTCAGAAATCCTTTATTTTGCATTTTATCTGTTTGCCTTTGTTCCTGGGGTCACCAGCATACAAAACAGCAGCCTGCCCAGAGCCACAGCCCCGCTTGCTTTGTGGTTCTCTGTGCTTAATTTGTTGTGAGACATGCAAAGCTGGTCTTCTTGGCTGTGTCAGGAAGGTGTTCAATGCCACAAATGATGCAGAAATAAAAGGCAGTGTGGAAACGTACACACCGCCTTGTCCTGTGGCTTTTGCCAGCAAAAGAAAATAGTTACATTTCCATTCTGGCATCCTGGTTAGAGCTGAGATGAATGTCGGGGGGGGGGGGGGCTTGCCAAAATGCTAGATTGCATTGTCTCTGAACTGAATTCTTTTGAAAGCTTTCCAGTTGTGGGCACTCACAGAATTCAGTACACTGGTAAGTCCAAAAGCGAGGCTTGAACACAATAGCTTCCCAGAGATCTACTTCCTCTAACTCTGGGTGCTCTTATGAATGAACCAATATGAGTCAAACAACTCTGCTGCTGGGGTAGTACACAAGCTAATGCCTTTGGAATAAGCTTCACTTAAGAAAAGATCACATTGCATCGATCATTTTAAATCTTATTTTGAAAACTTCTTGTATAACAGCAACTTTGCAGCTAGGAAATATTGGGAAAGCTTCACCATAATGGATGTAGCAATTTGATATCACCATATCCATTACTGTTCTCATTTGATATGGTTCATATCCATTCTTAGTTAACCCGTCTGTCATTTCCAAATTACTCCAGTCAAAGGAGAGGCATCAGGGAGATTCACAGGGAACCTTCCAACTGAAAATAGGATGGAGTTCATTATACAAGGGAGGGTAAGGATCATTTTTCCTGCTAAGGTCCACTTCACCATCAAAACTTGCCAGCATCCACATTCCCACAGGGAGCAGAGTGAGAGGCAAAACTGGGCAGGACTTGAGACAAAGGAGGGCTCAGTTACAGCTGTGAATAAAGAAGCCATAAGAAAGTGGCACTGTCATCCTTTCGCAGTATGAGCAAGGTACGCTATGCACACTCTTTCCCCTATTAGCTTTGCTTTTGGCAGAGGGCAGGCTGGAATAAATACCATCCAGGGGTAGAATGTGCTAGGGCTCCTGCCACATTTTTCTCAGTAAGGATACTGAATCATGAGTTCACCAGCAGCAGCAGCAGCAGCAGCTTCTCTGATCTCTTTGAGCTAAGCTGTGATTCCCACAGGAGCGAGAGGGGAGGAATGAATTTCACCAGAAAGAATATATTGCATTCTGTTGCAATGCAAAGTCATTTGCATTGGCTCCATCCTGAATGGGCAGCTAAGACCTATTAGCTTTACAAAAAGGCTGCTCTTGGAGGAGATAAAACTGCTAGAGGTGGCTGGTAGATATTAGGGTGGCTGGTAGATATTAGATTCTTGGGCTGCCATTTGTGATGGCCATGTAGGCTGTCCTCAGCAGCAGCTGCATGCCAAAATTTCCCACTGATGATACCAATAATCCTCACTGTGACGGTGCAGGGGTGCAGGGGTGCAGTTTGGGGAAATGGGGCATACCCTGTGTGCAACCGCAAACACAAATAGGAATGCAGTTTTCCTGAAAAGCTCACAACCTATAGAATTTGTGTATTGTAATGTGAACATTTTAGGTCGAAAGGTGTTTGTGCAGTGGGAAGGCTCACATTCAGAAACAGGAATGAGCCAAGCACAGAGGCAACATGCCGGACTTCCTGCAAAATACCTTATGACGGTTCACCCAAGGAAGGAGAGCCCCCGCCACACAATACATACACCCACAATTTACTTCCAAATGTGTTTTAGGTTAGCCTTTGGAGTCAAAGAATGGAAAGATGTCTGATTAAATATAATCCAAGGGAAGCCAAAAAGCTTCAACTGGATCACCTACAGGTGGAAACTTAACTATCAACACTTGCAAAATTTGCTAATTCTGTTGCAAATTGACTGATCTGAATATCAAAGGCTAACAGGAAGATTTGAAAAGCTTAAACATGCACTTGAACATGCAATGCAAATGCAAGTGGCAAGGTGACTTGCTTTAGAAAGTTGGTTTTTAAAAACAATGCCACTAAAAGGTGTTTATATACATGAAAGTTACATGTAAAGTGAAGGTTACATGTAAAAGTGACACAAACTTAACTTGATTAACCTATCCCTAAAACTGAAGCATCTTCTTGTTCAGTTATTCTGAAGAGTAACATACACCTGAATAATCAGAGATGCTGTTCCTACTGCTGCTAAAATGCCCTTATTAATCTGTTTTATAATGAAACTGAGTGAAGTCAGGAACAGAACTATACCAGCGCTGGACACAGAGGCACCCATAAGGATATTGCTTTGACGCTAGCCATCAACAACAGCTGCCAAGTCCAATGAACTTTTCAGCATTCAGCATTGGGCTGAGAATGCTGAAAAAGGAGTCATTCTGTCTACCCAAACCACATTAGAGTGGAAGGATGTTCCATTCAATATTGTTGCATTCCCAGATAAGGGAGTGTCATAATCAGAATAGGAGAAAGAATGAATTTTATGAGAGGAAGCCTGAATTAATGCAGATTTCAAAAGTATCCAGATCTGGGTACCATTTTAAACTGTTTCTTTGGAGACCTTGAGTCCAGCTGGTTATTGCAAGTTCCTATGTATTCATTTTTAATTATGCATACATTTCTTGAAAGCAGACCCAATGAAACCAGTTGGTCTCAGCTGCTCCAATCCATCTTTCATGAGATGGTAGAAGATGTGGCCGGGATGGCTACCATGCCTGTCACTTCCTGTCAGGCAAGTTGAGAACTGGCATGGAATTTGTGAAACCCATCTCATACTATTATCTTTTACATTCACCTCCTCGATTAAATGGCACTTAATGGCATAATGAACAAGTGGGAGCAACATACAAGGAAAGTTCATTAAACCTAGTTAAAAATGAATAAAATTCACAATCGATTCCCATTAGCAAATGTACTGGAATTACACATATCTGTAGGAGCTTTGTTATGAATTCATGCATAGTTTGGATATATTTTTGCCCACTTTTTGCCTAAACTCTTTTCCCCCATCACTAATATAAATGAATAGGACAAAAGACTTCTCTCTTCTTTTTCAGGCATTGTATAAAATATTTAAACAACATATTTTGCTTCTTGTGGTCATGCCCTTATTATGTCAAGTCAAATTAGTTAAGTACACAAGTGGGAGTAAACAAAGGTGACAGATAAATGAAACACAGGGGTGCAAACGTGTCTGTTGCCCCAGCACATGGCCTGTCCATCAGCTCCTTGATGGTGGATCTGCAGAAGAGGAGGATCGAAGCTTCAGACCTAATTGCTTTTCATAGGACCAGGCATTAAAAAAAAATCTCCGACTCCCATTCTCCGCCACATGACTCATCTCTTGTCTCTTCTCAGCTTTCTAGTCTTACTTAAGAAGCCAGGAAGCGTTAACTGGAACTGAACAAGTGGTACAAATACTATGACAGATGAGATGCTTTCTTCATTAGCAGCAACATTTGAATACAAAGCTTAATAGAGATAAATTAATTGGGGGTTTGTTGGACCCTCCCCAAGACATTTTGTTAGGCTTATTGGAACATATTTTTTTCTTTTAACATTGCAAAAATCTCTTTAGTTCCTCGAATGCTGGTTTCAGCTCAATTTGGTATTGGAATGAATCCTGGCAGAACAAATTGACCTGATATGGACCACACCTTCGTTGTTCACCAAATTTTGCACTTCCTGTATTATCTCATAGAAGTCTTAACTCATATAGAATGCAGCTAAACATTTTGTGAGAAAATATATTTCGATATGTGTATTTAAATGCAAATATTCTTTTTCTTAAGCCAGATTAATTCAGGAATAGGATAGAGGAGGACAAATGTAGAAGTGGAATGGCTGGGAAAGAGATTAATTTTCCTTTCCCTAGTGGCAACTCTAATCCCAGGATGTCATTGGTACAGTCGCTTCATTTACCTTCCGTTCCAGACCCCAAACACTTCTGTAATTCTCCATCTATCTGTCCAGGCGGCTCCAGAGTTAATGTTTTGGGGAGATGATTCACAATTAGTTGGCTGAAATCAGCATCTATCTGAGTGGCTGGGTATGAGGGCAGACAGGTGGAGATGCCTGTTATCTGCCAAGTTCAGAGGCTTATGGGTATTTCAACTGAATTCTGCCAGTTCTCCTCCTCTTTCTCCTCTTTTCACACATTTACCCAATTCATTCCTCCACAGTTTTTCAGGGCACCAAGAGTTATGTACCCCACAAGTTTTCCAATGGAGCTCCTATTGGAGCAAACGGTGCATATTACAGAAATGGGCAGAAAATGTGTTTATTTAGGAAAACTGCACACAAAAGGAGATTTCAGTAATGGAAAATACCTGTAAAATACCACCTGCCTCTGCTGTGCAAGTGGCCCGCTGCCCTCATCAGGTAGCAGCTTAAGGGCCTTTCAGTGGATCATGCACCCCAGAGATGCACACCTGGTGCCATCTTGCCTTCTTTTCAGTACCAGATAAAAACCTGTTTATTTTTCAGTTATTTTAACAGTTAGATCTGTAATGATGTTTTAAATATTGTTTTATTATTTGTTGCTGTACCAGAGGGTTAACTCATTATAACTGCTGTGTTGTTATTCTGTTGCATAGCTTTATGGGGGGTTTTGTTTTTTAATGAGAATATTTATTATATGTTTATATAATTTTTAAAAATTGTAAGCCACACAGAGAGCCTGAAGGGCAAGGGGTGGTATATAAATGTAATAAACAAGCAGAAAAATGAAACGTACACAAAGATGTACACTTTAGGGGAAAAGAACCACCAGCCAATGGAACAAAATTTCAAACTGATTAAAACATGGTTATAGTAAAAGCCGTGCAGAAATTTTCCAGAATTACCTTGAACTTAACAACCTTACTATCTTGAGGAGACCTAGACAGACAGATCCATCCATCCCACTTGCTAGGAACTGACATAGTTTATAGCCAGACTTTCTTATCAGTAAACATTTCTAGGATTGTGTTCAGTGGCTTTGTGCATCAGTACAGATCCTAGTCAAACATGCTGTCGTTCATAAGACTATCCTAGGAGAGGAGGGGTTTGCATATGTTACCAGCTCCAAAGCTCTCCCGGGGAAGAGCAAAATGATGTGAGTTGTCTGTCAGACCACGGTGTTAGAAAATAAATATCTCTGGATAAAAGCAGTTGTGCTTTCAGCAAGTGACACCCATTCACCACCCTCGCCCCACTACACCCAAGCTTGCTGGTTCCTAGCACTCAGGACGGGGAGTGAGACAGATTGCCAAAGGAGATAATCCTGAAAAGTATCTTTTATCACCATTATATAATGTCACATTTTAAAATACCAGCAGCACTTGGGCAGTGTTTCTCCAAAATAACAGGACACTGGCAGTCTCTGGTGAATAATGTTTTTTGATTCTCAACAGGAGATGCACGCCCAGAATATAAAAGAGAGTGATGGATCATCCTTATTTGGAGACTCATCATGAACTAGCCCAATGAATGCATTATATAGATGCAACATTCTGGAAATGTTATGAAACTAGGGTTGAGGTGTGGGAGAATAGCCACGGTCTATTCCTACACAGAGTTGGTGAGAGGTGTACGTGTGTATGTCAAAACTGGAATGATCCAAAAGACAAGAAAAGCTGAAGGCACAAATGTCTCACTGAATGAAATAAATGCTGGCTATCTGAAAGAAAATAAATATTGGAAGGATTCTTTTCAGTTTATCTGAAGAAACATGACAGGTCCCTGCAAAGGAGAGAAATGTTTTCCAAAAAGCATTGGGCAAAATAAACATTCCTCAGGACCCTGAGATTTTTTGCTCTTTTAAAAACTGCTTGGTCTCCATCTTTGATTAGCCCTATTTACATGGCCTGTGGTCAGGACTTGTGGAAGTTGAAGACCAGTCAACATCTGACATGCTAAACTTTTTCACCTATAGATTAAAAATTGAAGTATAATTGCACTGATTTCTCTGTATAAAGTACTTTGCAACTGTTGACTTAATTCTTATAATGGAGATCACATTTCTGATTTAAATATTTGGGTACCCTTATGGAATAAATATAAAGGCCAGGATGCAGCATGTCTATCTGTTGAGCAGCTGGAAATCCTTCCTGCATGTGTGTGTTCATGCACATGTATGCACACGAACACACACACACACACACACACACACACTGCTTCGGAAAAGCTCTTAACTTTCAATCAAAATCATTTCTTCATGTAACGTTTCCTTGTTACAGTGAAGTGATGGTGGTGGTGTTTAGAAATGCAGACAAAACTCCTTTAAAAGGTGAAACTGAAAAGATGCCACTTCACACCCTTTCTGAAAATCGAGAGATGGAGAGGCATTCACTGATCCTGAAAGATCACATTCCAGGGGGTCAGGAAAACCTTTTATGCCTGCCTGACACATGGATTTCAGGGGGCACTGGTGTCCTCACGAAAGCTTCTCCAGTAGAGCTGAATAACTGGGCAGGCTCATAATGGGACGGGAGAGCTTGTCTGAGGAAGGGCAGGAACTGCTACAGCACTGAATCATGTCCCATCTGGTGCATTGCTACCTATTCCCATTCATTTTGCAACTTGAGGTCCCAGGCATTATTGGACTGGCACTCCCATTATCCATAGACAAGGAATCTATTGTGCATGCATGATGGAAAATGTAGTCCACCTCTTCTGTATTTCATGATTCTGGGGGACCAAGTTTGGGAAAGATTAGTCTGGAGGGACTTGTGGAATCTCTCTAGGGTTTCAGACAATGGTGACTGCTGGTAACTTTTTCCATGCAAAGCAGAGGTGCTGCCCCTCCCTTCTTAAATCACAGCTAAATTATTCTGTTGGTATTAAAGCTCAGACTCTTGAAATAACAATGGTTGAGATGCACAGTGTGCCTTGAGAATAGCCTCAGCACTCCATACCAACTTCCAACCTCCCCTTACCTTTGTACCTGACCCTTTTTCTCCCCATCCCATAAAAAATAAAACATCATGGAAGGCATGATGGAGATGGTGGTGGATCTGTTAAAAGATGAGGCTACCAAGAGCAAGTTTGCATGAGCTCTACCACTCGCTATTGCGCATCTTAATGTTTAGAAGAAGCAGCATGTGGAGGTAAAAACTGCAATCAAGCCATGGCACTGGAAGAAACATTAGCTTTTTCCTCTCATTGTTCTTATTGAAATCACACACCCACACACATCGTACATGCACACTTTTTTGTATGGTTTGCCTGAGAAAAGATACATGGATTACATGTATTCCAATTTCCCTCACCAGTTCATATCACACTTTTGGAGGGAGAATAATTAGATTGGTAAAATGGTGTGTGTGGGTGGATGTAGGAAGCACACCACACACAGAGAGAGACTTAACTTCATGGCCCTGAGACACTGGGAGTGACCATGAGCTCCAGTCCCACCGATGCTCGTGAAATTGGTTTGCTATGTGACCTGAACTGGGCGGTAGCAGATCTTCCATGGATCTTTGAATCCTGGTCATAGAGGAAAAATGTATTCTACAGTAATGATAATTAGGCAACCTTAACAAGCCCAAATGTATTCTTTTAAAATTATTTCAATGCACTGAGCATAGCATTCAAAACAATTATCCTGAATTCAATGCAAATAATGACAATCTGATTTGGTAATTTCCCAATTGCTTTGGGAGGTAATAGAATTCCTCATTACTATGAGTTTGCATTTGCATGTGTTCGCATGCATGTGCACACAAGTGCAAGAGTGCACATATTTGCATTGTGCTGTAAGATCGGTGTCCTAGTTTGGAAGCCAGTTGGCCCAACTGCTTGCATCCTCTGAAAAGGATCTCGGAGCCCAATGCAGTCCTTGAAAGTGACGGCCACCGTTTCCATTTATGCTTGCATGCTTATAACTCCTTTTTGCTACATTTTGGGGACCTCATATCTGTTAGCCCCTAGAAGCTGCCCAGATGATAATAAGAAATAAATTCTGCCAAGCAGTTCAAAGAAACCTCTCTAAAATTCATACAGAATAAATTGGGTTTAGTGCATTGCAGGTGGCAAGTTCCCGTTTGTTACTCTGACGGCTTCTCTTGTACTCATCCACTGCTCAATTATGCAGTATTTCCTGTTCTCATTATGGCCCTTCAAACATCCATGAAAATATCCTCATTTGGAGTATCCTGTCCTTGTTAAACCTTTATCTCACATAAAGGGGAACATAGTGGTGTTAAGCCCAATATAGAGTCTAATTGGGAAGACTCAATTCCAGTTCCAGTTTCAGCTTTGCACATGTTTTCTGTGGCCAGTCTGCTTTAAATATGTATCATGTTTGGGATTTCAAATGTTGATCCAGTCAGTTTATCAGCATGCAATGTTCAGGGAAGAAGTACAAAACTTCCAAGGGTTCAAGATAGCTGGATCCCACAGAGGTCCACAACCCTGCCCCCTGTTGCCAAATTTGCTGCCAAACATCAGTGGCGTGGAGTCAGAAATGACATTGCAATATTGCCATAAAATAAGGCTGGCACAATGTTTGGGAGAAAAAGGAAGAACTCCTTAGAAGTTTGTGGGAGCACGAGTCTATTTCCAAGCGTAGTGTGTATCCCCCACATGCCTCGTTTTAAATTGAAACACTGTGATCTTTGCTGCTTCCGTGTTGGTTAATCCACATAGTGATGTGAGCAACACAAAAGACCACTGCTCATATGTGGTCTGTGGTCTGGGTGTTTCTCACTCCTGATTTAGAAAGAAGACAGGCATAGATAATCTGAGTGGCAAGTTCTTTGTTCACAGTGTGAGAAAAACTGCTGCTGGTGGTACAAATATAAAAGCACCAGCAGGTCCAAGCAACGCTGGGTAAACAAGCGAGGCAGCTCTCATTTTATCTCTGTCTAACATGTGTACTTAAAACTCCCAAGCTGCATTTGTGGGTTGGTTTGTTCTGAAACAGCTACATGAAGGCATTGCCTAGGGTCACCAAATGTCTCATTGGAGGGGTATTCAGATCACCTGGATCCCCACAATAGATCTTCGGGGCAAAAAAGGGCCATGAATCATTGAGCACTGGCCCCTGTAGGCTGGGCTGGAAACCCTAGGGAGCTGCTGCCAGTCAATGTTGACTATATGGACAGATCAACAGTCTGATTACCACAAGGCTGTTTTTATTGTCAATAGAACAAATGACACTTGTAACAAAGCATTGCAGTATATCTCCTCCCTTAATGGGTGTTCATATTAACATTCCAAATCAGTCTTCCGAGCCTTCTAGTATTCCTCCTCTTCTTCCTCCTTCCTATTCTCACCATTTTCAGTGTCCTGTAGCTACTGAGCTTGCCTGATCTTCCTTGGGAGGTTTGTCCACCAAGCCAGTTTTTAAAAGACTGTTTCTGAATATAGTGGCTCCAACACTTGCATGCTGAGATGTCTCTTGTGTTTCTCAGTGGTCTCATCTTTGTACCCAGCCCGAGTCTGGTAACAGAGGGAATGTTGCCTTCAGTCATGCCCACTCTTTCTTCTGTAAGGTTATGTAATTGTTGCCTCCATGGCTGAAAAGAGGCACCCCCAAGTGCATCTGTGTTCTCACACATGGGGTTTCCACTCCTCCCCTTCACTGCTGCACCATAAGAGAATTTGGAAATTCCCTTACAAATATCTAGCCATGCACTGAGACTTCAAATCTACCACCCACACTATTCTGCCATCTTTTTTTCAAAATTCATCTTCACAGAGTGGCATTTGGAGAAGGACTAATAATAATATGTTTGTGTTGGGTTATGATTTATTCTTTCTCAGACCAGAGAAAAAGGAAGGAGAGAAGAAATGTCACAAATATATCATATATTTAAAACATTTTTGTGGAGGGAGTGTTGTAACCACTATCTTTTGTTTTTTGCTAGCTGAAACCCAGAATCTTCTTATCAGTACTTTATTCACTTTTGGATACTTTCATGGCATCAAAGTCTCCTTAGGTATCCAGATGTGACACCTACTCTTCTTCAAGTGCTCACTACAGTGCAATGTTGTTGACCCTCAAATATTCCTTGAATCTGGGCATCTTTTATCTGTCCCTATTTGAAAATATATCCTGTTATAATTTAAAGGTGGGTGAAAATTTGTTTTCAGGAAAAATTTTTGATAAAACTTTCCCAAAGGCTGCACATTTCTTAATATACAGGATGGAAAGAGCTCAAGATGAGAGAGAGAGAGAGAGAGAGAGAGAGAGAGAGAGAGAGAGAGAGAGAGAGAGACTGAGAGAGAGAGAGACTCAGTGAAACCAAAACTGAGACATGTCCATCCAGGCCCAAGGGTTTCTCTATCTACCTATTAAAAGTCTGTGTGTGAACCCCAGTGGGTTCAGCCATGTTAATGCTGAATAGGATTGTTGCCTCATTGCATAGCAGGCAGGTGCAACATGTTCTCTCCTTTCACCTACTGAATTTGGCCAAGGCAGATGAACCAAAACTTTATTTTACTTCATTTTATTAAAACCAATTACCAAAGTGTGCAAATTTGTTCAGCTTTGACATTTAAGGAATGTAACATTTGCAAAAATTAAATGCAGGAGAAAGTGGAATTGATAGATTTGTCTGTCTATCCACTTATCATTTCATGTGGGTTTCTGCTAGAACATAAGCAAGCAATTATTAGCTAGGTCTTTGGTTTGATTACCCAAGTGGCATAGTGCTCACGAGTCCATCTGTACAAAAGCCTTCACCTGCTTCCTCCAAGCCCGTTTTTTCAGCAGCATATTTTAGGTCCTGGGAGATTTGTGTTGCTCTTATTTCAACTGGGAATCCAGAGTCCTTGCCAATCTGCTGTAGATCAACCAGAGACAGATCCCAATCCATCCCTGGTCCACCCTGCTCTAAATCCCTTCTGCAGGTACAACTTCTGGAATGCCACCAGCTGAACCACCTGCATCCTGGTACATTACACAGCTATGCTTAGAGCACCACAGGGACTGAGATGGCATGGAAGTTAAACAGATGACATGCCTGGAGAAATGTCAGCGAGCTCCATTATGGGTCCCATTGACAGTTACCTGCTTACCAATCATACCCCTTATTAATATGAGAAGAAGACGAACTTGCCTAAGGGCCCATTCACACACTATTCCCCTATGGGTGCGATGTCATATCTGAATAAGAGAAGGCACACAGAGTGTATGTGCATCACTCAGTGGTTCAGGAGAAGAACAGAACAGTCAACATTATTCTTCACTAACTCAAAATGAATACTGTGGGAGTTCTTGCTATTTAAACAAGCAGCAGGAAGCTATGACCGATTGCTAATTTCGAAAACCTTTGAGTAAATAAAGCTGCATACAGACAACAATGGCAGTCATTTTCATCACAATAAAACCCTGTGCATGTGTTTGGGTGTGTGCATGCACACTCTTCATATATAATTGCATATGTTCCTGAGTATATGATTTTCTCCATAAGAACCCACCCAGTAAAGCACTCCAAAGTTATTACATTATTTGAAACCTCAGCTCTTTTTAAGTGGAGAAACTAAGGACTGAACTTGATACTTTCTGCATGAAATCAACAGAAGACTTTAAAAAGATGTATGTGTACCCCAGTTCACGCCACAAGGGCCTATAAATGCATGTATAAACAAACAAACAAACAAACAAACAAACAAACAAAGACACTCAGGGCAGTTATACTCAACACAGTGAACTTACTTTGGGTCGGTTTATCCTTTTTCTATATTTCAATATTATGTTATTTAGTCAGGAATTAACTCTTAATTTTGTAAAGGTAGTTCATGTTTCTCAGGTGTTTATTGCAGGTGAGTGTGTCTGTATTCATCTAAACATCATTGCAATCCATCCATCCGTCCGTCCGTCCGTCCATCCATCCAGACACATACCCACACACACACAAGTAGTGGTCCAATTTCATTTTGTATAGTGAAATAAACAGAAGGAAGGGGCTGGTATTTATTCTGAACTTAGAAAGAATGATCTCTTCTGATTTGTAACTCTGTACCCACCCACTCCCTCCTGCCTCCTGTCACAACTGCTTATTTTTCTCCCAGGCACACAAAGAGCAATGAATTCTCTGATGTGACTGGATAAAGACTCCATAACACCAAATTCATAACTATTTGCCTGCAGTTTTCCCCTTGGGAAGGCTATTAACTACAACTTAGCATCAGATTGATGGCTAGGCGTCGTAGGTTCTGTTTTACATTGCCCCCCTCCCCGAAATATGCATCATTTTAATATATGTGGGCAGAAAGATATTAAATAAAACACCCCCAAAGATATTTATTACAGCTGTGAGATCAGAG
Source organism: Varanus komodoensis (assembly GCF_004798865.1). NCBI lineage: Eukaryota > Metazoa > Chordata > Lepidosauria > Squamata > Varanidae > Varanus > Varanus komodoensis. The sequence continues at coordinate 10,358,575 of NW_025335856.1, forward strand.
TACATCCCACTGCATGCCAATTTATGGAGATTTAATAATCACTTATTTCCTTGATGTTCAATATTTGCCTTATTAAATCTAACTGAGAAGCTTCTTCAGTGGCTGTTGCTTCACAGGAGGCTGCTTTGATTCCATACTTTATTGTTCTTATTCATGACCTATTAGCAGTTGTCTGCCACCCAGGGAATTGATGGAGGCATGGAGATTAGTGCAGTAATCTCCAAACAGTGTGCTGACAAAGAAGTGCTAGTGTTTCCTAAGCAATAGATGAAAGCAAAATAGGAAGTTCCTTCTATTGAATCATACCAGGAGTCTGTCTAGCTTTCTTCTGCCAGCACTGAGAGGTGGCACCTCTCCAGGGTTTCAGGAAGCTGTCCTAGTCCTACCTTGATATGCTAGGAATTGACACCTTTTGTGTGAAAAGCTGGTGTTGTACCATTGAACTATAGCCCTGTCTTCCCTAAGGGTAGACTAATTTTTTAGGGTGTGGTATCTCCTCCATACCCTACGGCTATTTTATGTACTTGGCTGTGACGGTTCAGGCTTAGAAATCCCCGTTGCTGGGAGGCCCACCTAGCTTTGGGGTGATCCAAATGCCCCACCTCCAGTGGCTTCAGAAGCCAGCCATCTTTTTTTTCCCCTATGCATTTGAATGGCAACCAGACTACAGTATGATGTAGAGATGGACCCAGGGCTATTCTGAAGCAATGTATAAACCAGCAGTAAGAACCTCAGGTTCAGCAGGGTCCTAGTCTGGCCTGACTGGAAACCCCATTGCTCTTCTGGGGTTCCTCAGATTGCCACATCCCATTCCCCTGGAGCCGCCCCCTTCCTCTTGACTACCAATGAGTTTCTTGTATTTGTTCAGGGTTTTCCCCCACTTCTTTCTGGGCAAGAAGGACACTGCAGGTTTGATTTTATATCACAAAGGCACATGTAAAAAACCTTTCTCTACAAAGATTTATTTGAGTTTCCCCAACAATGCTTTTAAGAAACAAAACTGCCTTAAAATTATAACTCAGGAAACATTTAAATTGCACATATGGGAGTATGCAAATTCATCTTTCAGAAAAACATCACATCTGAACCTGAACCACAAGAAACCCTTACCATCAAAAATCATGCTGAAAAGTGACGCTATAAAGCACATAACAAATTAAGCTACAAAGAGATAAAACAGCCCTCCAAAGGCAAGAACTTCCACAAATCAGCTAGAACGCATTAACAACCATCATGCAAATAAACATTAAAACATACTATTTTCACCAGTATATGGGATACTTCAGTGTCTCCTATTGAAAGAATCTCCTCTATGAAGTCTTTGATAACAACTTAGAACTAACTTCCCTTGCAGTTAGTGTGAACTAACCAAGCGTGTTTTGGGTACACAAATAAATCTGCTTTTAGCCTCTACAGTTTTCCTGATCCTTCTTCTCCCACCTTTTCTAAAACCTAATGAAGGTCACAGAAATTTTCACCATACCTTGCTGGAGCATTCAGTTTCCTGCTACTCTCGGTGTTATGACTGCCATCTTCCACTCTGTACTAAGGAGAATGCAAAATATTAGCCAAGATACAAAACACAAGTACATACAAATACAATCATGAGTGGCAGGGGAAAAGATATCACCCCATTTCTGATTGGTTCCCCCAGTACACAACTGGAGGATTTCTACTTTCCCAGAAAATGTTCAATGCAATATTACCTCCCCACACCCCACTGCCATGTCACTGCTAGCAAAAAGGGTGGGAAATTTGGGGACTTAGTTTACTCTTGGATCAGGTAACTCTTCTTCTTAGTGCCATGCTTATATAATAGCTCAAAGCAACATTTATCCTATAGTCTGAGTCCATCTGTACTCATAAAGGAATTATTGTAAAGTCACTTTGTTGAAGACATGGTGTTTACGAAATGATAGATTTGAGGTTGGCTGCATGGAGCTTCAGGTGGGGAGCACCACTGTATCCATCACATTATTGAGGCGAACCAAATATGGACCTTGTTGTCTTTGTAAGGTGGAATTGTAGTTTAATCTTTACTTGGTTCATAAAGTGTTCTGCCTCTCTCTCTTGCACACACACACACACACACACACACACACACACATTGAAACTACATGTTTTTAATAAACATGTGACTCCTACAGTCAGGGGCAAATCTCATTGTTCAAAAGACAATTGTATCTAGTACTTTTTTATTATTGGTGTACTCTTGTAAGATCCATTTGCAGAATATTAAACAGGGAAATTATTTGGCTAGATTTCTTCTTCCGGAAATGGTCCTCAGTGCTAGCAGGATACGCCCTAATCCTCCTTTAGTTAAGCAGGTCCACTTCTTTTAGCCCAGAGTGTGTCTCATTAGCTCAGCAGGGATTAACTATTAACTTCGCTTGCTCCCTGCTTTCCCTCCTGTTTGGGGCTATTTGCAGGTATTTCAAGACTGGACTCAACCGTAATTTCCTTTCATTCTAGGACCGAGAGTTCTGAATCCGGGGCTAATTCTGCTGCAACCAATCCCCCGCCCCCGTGCTGTAGTGCAGCACTGTGACAGGCTATGAGTTATTCTAGAGACCTGCTAGCATTTGCTCCATGTTACTTTTGCATGTGTTTCCCCATTATTATGCTCTGTTACATTTTCTGAAAGTAATTGGTGATTATTGCTGCTGGTGATGGTTAATATAGCAACACTATTTGTGAGGTATTTTTAGTTTCGTTTTCATTTTAGGAACAACAGATTGCACATGGACTTCTCCTTAGGACCCTCCTCCCTTTTCATCTTTTCTTCAAAACTGCAAAATATTCCACAACTTTCAACCACACTACACCCCTTTGCAAAGCTTTTTCTGCTTTTTTAATCCCCTCAGGACAAAATTCCTTTGCACAGAAGTCCTAAGCAAATGTTACTCTAAGAAGAAAACAACTTGATTGGAGGGCAGTATCTACTTCAAGGCTCCTTGCAAAGAAGTGAGTGGAACCAAAGCTAGGGTGGATATGGCCGCCATCTCTCTCTCTCGCTCTCTCCTCTCTCTTGCATGCACACAAACACACATGCATCCATTCACACACACCTATAGAGAATGTGAATCCCCCCACATTCCACCCACAATTACATACACCATTTCATCCAGTTACACATGGCCAAATACTGATTGTGATTACCAGAGTTCTCCAGACTTCACACCTAATTCCCATTCCTGTTTGTGGTCACTGCTTACGTGGCACTGTATAATCTCAGCTTGTGCCAACTCTCTCTGAGTCATGAGTGGACTCAAAGTCTCCCTCTTTTAAAGCAGGGCATTATTTGCATTTTTTTCCAAGCCAGACAAATTTTGTAAATTTTGGCTGCAATTTGGGCAATGGCATTAATTCTGGCTGTAATTTGTCCAATTCGCTTGATTTACAGTTGGAATTTCTGCAAATTGCTGCTGCAGTTTATATACATGCAAACCACAGTCTTCTGAAAGCTGAAGCAATGAAAAGCAACAACTAGTCTCAATTTGGGCTTTGGGGTTGCCGAAGGGCCTGTCAAGCACACATGCATTGAGTTTCTCCCTATACACATGAAGAACCTTCCCAGACTATAATTAGGCTCAAAAATATTCCCTTCCTGGCTTAACCCCAAAATCAACCACCCCACTGAAATTAGGCTTGGAATCAGCCCTCTACTGGCTTTAGTGGTAAACTTTTTCCAGACTGAATTCCGGCATATCTTGCCATAGCTTGCTTGAACATTGGAACTAAACTGGTGCATATTAATGTTTCTGCTTCGGTCTTGCTAACCCAAAGGGGCAGCAATCAAAACCTGATTTGCTGCTTCTGTGATGGTGTCCATCCAGAACATGGCACACAAGAAAAAGCATTTTGAGGGGGAGGCACTGTCAGATTAAGGATGTCACTAAGCACATCATCCATGGAGTCTTACAAGTGTCAGTCACTTGGCTATTCAACATGCCACCCCATTATCTGACCATCTGCCAATTGTTCCTCATTACTCAAGCGAACAAGCCAAGGAGCATGAGACACCTCTATGATGGGCTGAGTCAAAGGTCAGGCATCTGCAAGCAGTTTCTGCCGATCGTTACTGTACAGCAAACCAACATATACACTGTCAATGACACTCCTTTAATTGTCTGTCCATGCACAGAAAACTATGTATAGTTTTCATAAGAAGGGAACATTTGGTAAACACAGCCCTTCAGAAGTGTTGCGAAGAAGGACAAGTATCTCCCTCTGTTGTGGATACAGGATTGGCTTAATGCATATGGTATCGTGATTTTGTGCAAGTATATAAAAGATGCGCATGAGTTTTCTTGCCTTTTCATGCAGGGAACACATAGGATTGTCTGGCACAAGTTAACAGAGTAGATTTCTCCAAGGTATCACTGATGAAAGGAGTTTCGTTTCGTTTCGTTTTTAATCAAAGCTGCCCTATATTCATTATAGTGCTGGGTTTCAAACCCAGAAATTTGAGGCTTCTTTGTCACAGTGAGAAGACCTTGTGGCTATGCAGTTGTAGCACCGTGGATCATAGAGGAGCCGCAGCTCAGCGGTGGAGCACTTGATCTGCATACAGAAGGTCTGAGGCTCAATTCCCAGCTTCTCCAGACAGAGGTAGAGAGGAGTCCTGCCTGAAACCCTTCAGAACTGTGGTCAGTCTGTATCAGTGACACTGGAAAAGGGGACTGCAATCTAGCTCAGTATTAGGTAGAGGCCTCTCTTCCTAAGTTCAGCTCCCTCTTATCTTTACCACTATTTTTATACCATCTTTTGAGTTAAAACCTCCTCGAGGAAATGTTGTATGCTAACTTTTAAAACAATAGAACATAAAATGCAATTGGCTACAACAGCAACAGGAATCATTGAAAGAACAGCAACAGCAAAAACTTCACTTTTCACAGATCTATCAAAGAGACCGATCTGTTTAAGACTGGATATTTTTGCCCCATTTTGCTTTGCAATTGAAATAAATGGGTCCTGGTTTATAACTTAAATTGTAGGATATAAGATATGGGTGTGCACCAACCACAAGATTTGTTTTGTACCTCAAACTGGGCTTTTGGGAAACAACTCAGTTTTGATTCAGATTTGAATCAAATCCCAACTAGTCCATTGATTCTCGGTGGAAATTGAAAACAGCGATATCCTTTCCTCTGTTTTAATTTTCCCTGTATGAGGAAACTCATTAATCATTATGAGCTGTCAAATCATGCATGTGGACCCACATTAATGTGTATGAATTCTGTCTGTTTTTGAGTTTGCAATATGATCTGAACAAACCAAAATACTCAGAGTGCCTGACTTAGGAAATATGCAGAAAAATAGATAAAAACAAACTTTAATAGAGGGAAGAAAATGCTTACATTAAAATATGTACAATTGCAGCTGAGAAAATGACATGAATTTTCAAGTGAAAAATGAAAGAACAAGTTCCTCAATCAGATATGGACACAAGTCAGAATACACTTCAAGGTGAGATCCAGATACTTTTAATTTTGCTGATTTGCGTGTCCTTAAAGAGCAATGGTTCACAAAGCTATTCACGTAAAACTGTTCAAGGCTACAAGGAAAATGTGCACAACCTTGGGTAAATGACAAAGGACCCCTCCCCCAGTGTCCATCCCTACATTTTTCCTTCAGTTTGCTCGGCCAATATCCCATTTTTCATCAATTCCAGTTTTATACTGCACTTTTTAAAACCAGCCTTTAATTTACTTTACATCTTTCAATGTTACTGAATAAAATCATCAAGAAAAACAATGGTGACACAAATAATACTTCATCCAGCTTCTACATCAACCTAAGATGCCTGTTCATGACCGTTAGATTGGCAGGCATATGAGGCAGGATTTTCTTGGTGGTTGCCCCATCTTTGTTGAGCTCCCTATAAAGCAGTACCCACTTTGTACCATTCGCAACGCTTTTAAAAGAGATCTAGGAAATCCCTTAATTTGAAGCTGTTTCTAGCTGAATGTATTTCAGCTGGCTTCCAGCTGAACTTTTGACTATTTAATTGTTTATGTTGCTGCTGCTTTTAAATTGTTTTGTAATATGGATGCTGAGCCGGGCTGTGGAATGTTATTGTCTGCTGTTTCAATGTTTTATTAGAATGAAATATTGAGTTATCTCTTATTTATGCATGTCAGCCATTTTCAAGATGTAATGTACATTGGTAAATAAACACTGAACGCCAATAAAATAATCTGCAATTCGATAAAATGCCGCCTCCACACAAGGCATCTTGATATACATTACTGTTTTCAGCCTGTTATCAATGAATATGTACAGGAGCATGGTGATGAAATAGTGTACAAAAGAAATACTGATGTAATTAAATATACAGTCTCTCCAAGACAAAACATGTGGCAGAACAGTGAGAAAGCTAGACTGGGGCTTGTGAGATCCGGGGTCTGGTCCCCATTTGGCCCTGAAGCTCACCAACTGACCTAAGGTCATTTATTGATTTTCAGCCTAGCCTCCCTCACAGGGCAGATGGAAAGATAGAACGGAGAGAAGCTTTTTAAAAAATGGGACATGGAGGAATCCTAACATTTGGGTTAGGATAATAGCATTCAGTGTAGAGCTATAGAAATCAAAGAAAATTAAGATGGACATGAAGCCACCCTGAGGCTTGTGTGAATGGGGCAGCATACAAATTTCCCAAACAAACAAGCAAACAAACACATGACTAACTTGTCCCATTGTTGCCAATGGTTCTATCGTAAGCATGACTAAATCCAGCTTCCTGTATTAATTGGGAAGGAACCAAGACTAAGCAATAAGGAACACCAAACGAAATCTAGATGAGGAAACTTTCAGAAACATTCCTCAATATGAATGAAATACTGCAAGCCTTATTTAGAGAGAGTTTTGCAAAGCAGTCTATATTCTCTTACTGTTGTTACAAGGTATTAACGCGTACAGTCAAATCCCGGTTGTTTTTAATCTGCTCTAGCTTCCATTGATTTCGATGGGATTTATTGCTAAGGATGGCTATAGTTTCAGTGTGGGGTGCAAGGAGGAAACATCTTCAGTGGGGCTAAGGTTAACAAAAACAGCAACATTAGCTTACACAAAGAATTGAGTGGTAGCAATCATACTTTCTACTCTCAGGCTATTGCTTCTGGCTTCATCATCTGGTAAATACCAGTACAGCAATTTCTCATGTGCTGGACAACTGTCTGACAGCAAGATTTTAACTGCTATACAGGAGATTTAACCTGAACAGTTGAGGCAGACTTTAACATCTACAACCAAGGCAAACAGGTTTAGCGTACAACCCATTCCAGCCACTGTGTGCTCTTAAAGAGAGGCTCAGAATGCCAGACCTGTGAGCCTTGAACCCCAGTCTGGCCCTCTGTGGTTCCACAGAAGTCTATGTCCCTTCCCCATGGCCCACTCCAGGAAACTCAGCTATTGCTGCCAAATTTTACGCAGTTCTGGCTCTCTGCCTTTCTTGCTTTAGTACCTGGGTGTGTCTCATCTTGTTTCATCTCATTTCGTCTCATTTCAGTTCGTTTCATTTTTTTGGTTTGTCTTTTTGGCCAGGGGTGGGGGAGGTGAGGCATTTTCCTAATTAGGTATATATGAGAAGTTCAGTTCATGTTTGACCAGGATTTACCAAGTGTGCAACTTCCAGATCAAATACAAACTTGGATGAAATCTGCAATTGAAATCCATGCATGTCTTACCTTACCATGTGATCAGGGACTCCCCACCTCCATGCTTACATTTTTAAAAAGCCATAGTAAAAATACATATTTTTAAAAGCATACACTTATACTTTGATGGGACAAGAATACAGATGTGTGCAATTCCATACTTTGGAAACATGTATGCACTCAGATATGCATGGGTGACCATGACAAAGAGAGAGAGAGAGAGAGAGAGAGAGAGAGAGAGAGAGAGAGAGAGAGAAGAGCATATCTTACACAACGTGTTGAGTTAGAGCACGTTTTGAGAAGGAATTCAGAGAACTTCAGTGAACTTGAGTTTTGCCCTTGCATGACCCTAGACCCAATCTATTTTGCCTTTAGTCCTGCCCACATATATCCCCTGAGATCATTGCCAAGGTTGCACTCAAGCCCAGTGCCAAAATAGATGGAACATTATTTCCTTGGAACATACAACTAAAGTCTCAGCATGCACAAAATCACACTTTCTTTTAACTATGGTATAACTGCAGTTCACATTCTAACTCAAACATTGAAATAAGAAGAAAAGACTTTCAGGTGCAAAATTAAAGTCCTACCTATATAGTTAAAGGCTATAAAAACACCCTGAATGCCAATCTGAGAAGCTCTGGGAGGTCTATTGAAAAAATAGCTTAAACCTTTCTTGATTTTGGAAAACAGATAGAACCAAGCAACAGGTTTATCCACCAGTAAGATGACCCTACCACTTTCAAAGTCTATTAGAGTAAGGGTCTAATGATCTTCCCACCTCACCATTCCATTCCCATGTTAAACCATCTACACTTTACAACAGAAGAGTAATTATCACACACACACTCTCACACACACAGCCCTCACCTGCAAACAAAATGTAATACATAGTGTCTTAAGGATGAGTTTATTCTCCATTCTTCTTCCCCCTTCCCTTCCCTTCCCTTCCCTTCCCTTCCCTTCCCTTCCCTTCCCTTCCCCCTTTAACATATTTTTTCCATTCCTTGAACATGGAGCTTTGCCCAAGTGGCCTGTCAACATTTCCCAACTGGTAGACAGAGAATCGGGAGTTGGGGGTGGACAATTCCCCAACAGTTTCCTCTTGCAGGTGAGTCACACCATTAACAACCATCAGTGCCGCAGCTTCCTCCTCTCTTAGTATTATTATTGTGATTGTTGCCACTATGAGTGGCAATGGAAACAGCACAGCTGCTGGCACTGTGTTGGCAGGCGAACTGCTGCTTTGCAACTTCTACAGTGCTGTGGACTAGCATTATTCTAGGGCATCATGGGGCAAAGTCACCACAGAAAGAATAACGGAGAATATTTAAAGAAAATCTTGCAATGCAACATTTTCCAGGATGGGGGGAAGGGGGTATGGAGGGATGTTTAAAAACACAAAACCTCGGGGAAAAAAACTTCCGTGAAATTTCAGCTCAGAACATAAATCCTGCCTAGTTGTAGCCATGGAGATGTCTAGATCACCTAAATGTGCAGCTGCACAAAGCAGCGGCAGCAGCATGACCATCTTTGTTCACCGGTGAATACCAGCTGAAGGAATGATACAGACTTTTCGAGTCAAGGCACACACTTGATGATTCATGCAAACCCTCCATGATCCAGCGTATTTCCAGTTCTAAATATGGCACAAAAAGCAGGCAGGCAGAGGCTCAGTGTGAACACTCCCATTAGGTCTTTTGACAAATGCAAGAATCATTAAATAGAACCAAAAGTTGCAAAGGATTTTATGAAATGGGTCAACTTTATTCCATGAGTTTGAATTCAGTCTTTGTTCATGTGCTTTCACTTTATCTCTCTTTTTACTCTTTGAGGTTGGAAACTAGGTTAGGGAATATTTCTACGAAGTCCATTTTTTTCCTGCGAAAGAAAACACAAGGAATATGTAAGCCACAAGTTTGCAAGGAAGTGTATAGGCTATGATATTTTATATCAGTTTCATGCCACATCAATTGTTATGGCTTACATTACAGAATTCTGGGAGTTGTGATTTGACAAGAAAAGATTATTTTCTGTTCTGTTGCTTTCATGAAACTAGAATCTTCATAATGCCTGGTTCACCCAGGGCCAAAGGAAGAGCTGACTCCACCCTCAAAGGCCCGCTGTGACGACTTTGCCGAGCATTTTAGGGAGAAAATCGCTCAGATTCGTCACGAGCTGGATTCCACTATTGATTCAGAGGTTTTAAGGGAGACACCAACGCTGCCGTCTGGTCCAGAATTATTGGATGAATTTCAGTTATTGCGGCCCGATGATGTGGACAAGGTGCTTGGACGAGTACGTCCTACCACTTGCCTTCTGGACCCTTGCCCGTCTTGGTTAATAAAGGATTCCAAGCACGGGATTGGAACCTGGATCTTGGAAGTGGTTAACGCTTCTCTGAGGGAGGGTCGGGTGCCTGCCCCTTTAAAGGAGGCGGTAGTCCGACCGGTCCTGAAGAAGGCGTCACTGGATCCAGGGATGGCCGCTAACTATAGACCAGTGGCCAACATCCCGTTTCTGGGCAAGGTGTTAGAGCAAGTGGTGGCGGGACAACTCCAAGCACTCTTGGATGAAACTGATTATCTGGACCCATTTCAGTCCGGCTTCAGACCCGGGTACGGTACTGAATCTGCCTTGGTCGCCCTGTACGATGACCTGTGCAGGGAGAAGGACAGGGGGAGTGCGTCCCTGTTGGTTCTCCTGGACCTCTCAGTGGCTTTCGATACCATCGACCATGGTATCCTTCTGGATAGGCTGGCGGGATTGGGGGTCGGAGGCACCGCTTTGCGGTGGTTCCGCTCCTATCTCAACGACCGATTCCAGAAGGTGGTGTTGGGGGACTATGGCTCTGCGCCATGGCAGCTTTGCCATGGGGTACCGCAGGGTTCCATTTTGTCCCCTTTACTGTTCAATATCTACATGAAACCGCTGGGAGAGGTCATCAGGAGGTGTGGGCTGCGGACCCATCAGTATGCTGATGATACCCAGCTCTACCTCTCGTTTTCCACCAATCCAGGTGAGGCAGTGGCTGTACTGAACCGGTGCCTGGCCGAGGTAATGGGCTGGATGAGGGCCAATAAACTGAAGCTCAATCCAGACAAGACGGAGGTCCTGTTGGTTGGCGGTTCGGGCTTCAGAGAAGGTGACCTGAACCTTGTCCTGAATGGGGTTGCACTCCCTCCTAGGGACAAGGTCCGCAGCTTGGGAGTGCTCCTCGACCCGGAGCTTTCACTTGAAGCTCAGGTGACAACAGCGGCGAGGAGCGCTTTCCTCCAGCTTCGGCTGATTCATCAGCTGCGCCCCTACCTGGAGTACGACTGCCTTGCAACAGTGACTCATGCGCTGGTGACTTCCCGTCTTGACTTCTGTAACGCGCTCTACGTGGGGCTACCCTTGAAGACGGTCCGGATACTTCAATTGGTTCAGAATAGAGCTGCCAGGCTGCTGACGGGGACTGGACGTTATGTTCACATGACGCCAGTTCTCCGTCAGCTTCACTGGCTCCCCATTGAAGTCCGGGCCCAATTCAAGGTGTTGGTAATGACCTATAAAGCCCTAAACGGCTTGGGTCCTGGTTACCTGAAGGAGCGCTTACATCCATATTTGCCCAGTCGCCCCCTGAGATCGGCGGGAGAGGCCCTTCTCCGGGAGCCCTCCGTGAGAGAAATTAGGAGGGTGGTTACTCGGAGAAGGGCTTTCTCAGCGGTGGCGCCTAAGTTATGGAATGCGCTCCCCAGAGAGGTCCGCCTGGCGCCGTCGTTATTTGTTTTTCGGCGCCAGGCTAAGACCTTTTTATTTAAGCAACATTTTAAATGCTAAATACAATTGAATTTTATCTGGCCAGGGCGGCTTATTTTATAATGTGAGTTTTAATTAAGATTATTTTATATGGATTTTAACTTGTTTTATCTATGTTGTAAGCCGCCCCGAGGCTTCGGCGAATGGGGCGGCATAAAAATGTTTTAATAAATAATAATAAATAAATAAATAAAATGCCCCAAGGAAAAGAAATCCCTATAAAATGAATTAAAATTGGTAGAATGTATTTATTAATCACTTCAAACATTTATGCTTCTTTATTTATTATTTATTAAAATATGTATTACTGAGGTTCTCCATCAAAAATTCCCAAGTTGCTAACAATATATCCAAATTCAATAACATATTAAAAATCTATTAAATATATCTGCTTGGTTTAAAAAAAAAACCAAGCAGTTAAAACATCGCACCAACAATCACTCAAAAACAATTATGTGACCACATGGAGGGACAGGAAGAGATTGAACACTTGCCAAAACACCAACAAAAATACTATCAATGAATGAATGATCATGCTTGGCACATGAAAAAAGGAAGGAGTTTCAGATATGGGGCCACAACTTCAAAGGTCCTGCTTTCCACTGTTCAGAAGGTGGGGGATTTCTCAGCATTGCCATGAAAAAAATATGTGGGTTAACATTTTAGCAGGTTCATATGGGTGTATCCTTTGAGAAGACTGGGCACAGGTCGTTTAGGTCATTTTAGATAAAATACACAAACCAAAAACTTAACATTTTTCATTAATCCAGGACACAAATAAGTATCCAACATATTTTTTAATGCCTGGCAATATCTGTTCCTTAGTTCCCGATACCAGTTAAAAGAACTTTATAGCAATATATTTTGAAGAAATCAGCTTGTCCAGAATTCTGCATTAATGAGCTCTTAGAGACGTTCACATTGTTTTTAGAAGAATTAAAAACACCATCAAAACACATGGGTTAGCCACGCACACACACTGCTACCCTCAATAATTTGCAGCTAAAAAGGGCACATGCTTGAAAGGGAGCATTTTATTCAGTCTGTGTTTTTAAGTGAATATATTTTATTTCACTGTCCAGGCTAATATCCATGTTGCATCACAATTAACCTTTGTATCCCACCTTTCGTTCCTTCATTCTTTCCTCCTTTTGTTCTTTCATTCTTCCAAGGCACTACTCAGGGTGGCTTACATAATTTTCCTCCTCTTAATGTTACCCTCACAAAAACAACTCCGTGAGGCATGTTGGACTGAAAGTGCGCTCCATGGCCGAGCGGGGTCTAGAACCCAGGTCTCCTGAGTCCCAGTCTCACACTTACAGCCACTGTACTTAATCTTTAAATTGTATGATATGGTTCATGGCTTCCAAACATGCTTATAGAGATGTGTCTATTAATAAATCATGCAAACAAACATGTCATATTAGTGATAGCTGCATTCAAGATTGTGGATATTGTGGGAAGTTGAATTCAAAATGGATGTCTTAGAGAAAGTGTGATAGTAAATAAATGCAGACGGTCGTGCAGTTGGAATAGGATAATTGTCACAGGGCTTTCTGCCCCTCATTGTTTACAACACCTACGCATTTGGCCAACTCCTTCGGATGTGAAGATATGGGCTTGGATTCAGTTGTAATCAGAGCGGACCCATTAAAATAATGATCATAACTAGCTCACAGCTAGTTTATGGATTTATTCTAAGCATCATTGAATCTGATTCCAAACCACTTTTGCAGGGTTCAGATCTCATGTTCAGAATCTCAGCCAGGCTTCTTCAACGTGGTGTTCTCCAGAGGTTTTACACTGCAGCTTCATCATCTACAGGTATGATTGTGGATAATGAGAAGTGTAGTTCAAAACTTCGGGAGAGCACCAGATTAGAGAGGCTGATGTAGGCACATTGGTGGGCATTCCTATACACTTTTGTGATGGACCATTTATATGTGCAAATGAAATACTTGGTTTTACTTCCCCAATGTCAGGGTGGTGTTTTTGAGTTCACAGCTTAAGAGTCATTATCTGCAGATTTACAGCTATTATGAACATTAACATTGTTTGACTGACGAAGCAAGCTGCTTTCAGCCTGAATCTCAAAATGTAAACTAAAAAGTGGGTTGCCTCTTTTTCTTTGGTAGAAGTGTCAAAACCTCTGACTTTTCAGCATTTTCCTCTATTATTTCCACCGAGGAATTTTCCCGCTGTGGATTAGGGACTACTGTGTTGCTGAATTAATATTATATTGCACTGTTTGTCACCTGAACATTCAGTGCATATGACCAACTTTATTTCAACTTCATATACTGTGTGATCATTTCCAGTTTGAGACCTGATCAAGCTAAACAAAAGAAAACCTGGTATGGCACCAAATAACTTGAGCCATCTTAGCTTAGCCTCCTTAACCTCCTGCTCCCATATGATGTCACAGAAACTTCTAGAATGCCTCACTCACCCTGCTCCTGGTTTCTACCAATATGTGATATCAGGAAGTTGGGCACAAGAAACATAGTCAAATTATTTAACCATAAGCCAACCAAATGAATCTGCCTGGAGAAAAATAAAATGTGATTAATCAGGGAAAACAAGCATAAGAAAATGAAAATGCAATGCATGAATGACCACTCTGAACTGGAATGCCAGTGTTAATCCATTTGAGGTCATACACACCAGAGAAGGTATGGGGAGCTTCTTGGACCAAGGGCCAGAAGATTCCATGTTGGCATCACAGTGAAAAGTAGATGAGACAGAAAGCTCTACGCTGCCCCAACTTCCAGAGTTAGCAGGAGGCACATCTGCTCGGAAGTATGCAGGACACACCTCTCATTGACTGCTCCGAAGAAATGCTGGGCAAACTTCTGAAATATGCAGCAGCTTCCTCTAACAGCCTGGTACACCCCCTCGGGAAATCATCTTTTCTTCAGTTAGTTGCTAATCAGAGATGAGAGGAGGTGAGGACAGAGGAGAAGCTGCTGGACTGGATGGGGAATCCCTGTGGGTTTTGTGGATACATACACTGAAGTTTCCCCCAATGTGGTTCTACCTCTTCCTCCTTGCCCTTAACTACATTTCTGACTTCAAACATATGAGCATGCATCAATCAAGTGAAAAACAGGAGGAATGTCGCTACTTTTCATACCTGCTGAAGCTAAATTGCTTTACTTATTCAGAGCTCTTTCATAAGATTCAATTTGTCTTTGTTTCCCCTTGGAAAAGAAATGTGGCTATTTGCTCTGATTAGGGAATACTTCTCCATCGCCTTCCAGTGGATGGTGTCCCAAGAAGTCCCAGCACTTGAAGCCAATTGCCTTTCTCTTCTTCTAAGATGTCCCCAGAGCAAATTGCTGCAGCAAATTAGGTATTAACATCTGTACAGCCATGTTATCCTCAGTGCCAATCACAGCTCCATAATTGCATGGAATTTCTTCCCTGAAGGTTCTCAGCTTGGATGTTTAATAAAACAACCAAGTCAGGTCTCAGATTTCCTTGTTTATATGAAAAATTCATAGCCGCCGTTCCAGTAAGTGTTGACTCAACTTACATCTGCTGTCTACTATAAAAGAAAATCCTTTCCAAGCAGTAAAGGAAGCATCATGGATCGCTGTCAATAACACTATAGGATGTAACAAGAGCCTTTCTAAGTAATGCATGCATAGGCTCTCAAAGTACTTTGCTTTGCAAACATTAGTGTAGAATCTATTGATGATAAATGCAAATTGTCAGAACATGGAAAACCACTATGATCTCTCAATATACCCTTGCATATTTATCTCACTCAACTTTTGTTGGGAATGCCAAATAAAGGATATAATCCATCTTGTCCATCATGATAATGCTTGTGGATAAAACCTCAGTCTAATTTTTGTAATACTAGACAGGGATTAAAAATGGGAGGTATATCAAGCTCATGGTGAGCCATAAGAAATGCTCAGGAAGATGTGCTTTGCTTGGTGCAGTCAAATAACATGCAGAGTTGTTCATAAAAACATCTGCAGAGTCTCATTAGACCAAAAGTCCATTTAGAATATCTAATGTAGGGGTGGGTAACCAGTGGCCCTCCAGGTGGCTTTGGTTACAACTTCCTCAATCCAAGCCCGTGGCCTATAGGAGTTGTAGGCAAACCATTTGAACGTCTGCAAGCTGTTCATCCCTGATCCAATCCATCTTCTTCTCCTCCTCAGTGGCCAATATGATGCTTCAGAAAGGTATAAAATAAAACACAACAAACCTAGAGTGTGTATGTGTCAGTGGATTTTGTTCCGCTCATGCAGATTCCTTAGGGCAAGGTTACCAGCTAATTAGTGGAAAGTAGCAAATGGGGGGAAAGCAGCTACAAATGTGCAGGCGTTGGTTAAATTTGAAAGCAAAAGTCACCTTAACTGCATTCCCAAGTCCTTTGTGCTTGAATTCCTGTGAACAGTCCAATGCCTAAGTGTCATACATACTGATAAAAAGTACATTTTCTGCTTGGCTTTTAAATATTCAACAACAACAAAATGAAGTGCAAGAGGTATTCTTGATTATCAAATTTGCTGTTCGTGCTGTGTTGCTTAGCTACCTAAATCACCCAATCATGGCACTAGACAGAGACAAAATAATGCTCTTTTCTTTTCTATATTGAACATGTATTAGCAGAGAAAGAGTGAACTCATCTGCCTGTTACCTATGTCCAAAATGTTTGACTCCCAGAATGGGCTAACCACTCACTTTCAGCATGACCTGATGCACACAAATTTGGAAATAAGTCCCGCTGAACTGAATGAGATTCAGTTAAATACAAAGTGGCATAAGATTTTAGCCACATGCTCTGGAGTGTATCTTCATAGGAAACCACATTTGTTCTAGGATTAAGGCCCTGTCATCTTCAACTCCCTCCTCCTTTTATTATTGTATTTTAATTTGCAGCCAGAGTGGGTTGTCAATGTATTGTTTATGTACCTCGGAATTTTATTTGTGTAAGCCGTCCTGAGATTCTTGCAAAGGACAGCATACAGATATCTTAAATAAATCAATCAATAAATAAATAGTGATCACAATCAAACTTTATTGTGTGGTCACAGCCTCAACAAAACTCATAGATACATTTCAAAAACAAGAAGAGCTAATTAAATTACATGAGCATGACTTTAAAAAAAAGAAAAGTATTATAAGATGGAGTCAAGGATCATCTTGCTTGTTCTTCACACTGGTAAAAAATCTTGGCCACTAATTCTGTGTTGTATGTGCTCCAGAATTTCGATTTCTATATTATCACAGGGGTATAGTCAGATTTCATATAGCACACCATAGGAATGTCCATCTAAGACTGCAGATGGAAAGCAGTTAAATCTGGCTCTTGAAAAGACTTCCTAGGATTTTGGGATGCTCAAATTTCCCAAATACCTAGCAATTTCAAGAAATTTGAAATCCAGGCCAAAATGCAGAGGTGAACAGCTCTTGTGAGCTGTTCAGTTATGGAATATTGAAAATTGATATCCCTAATCCACTTTTCTAGAAAAAACTCAAATACCTTGAACTCACAAGCATGAGGAAAATCCACAGGTAGGAGTGATCAAAGTAAAAATAAGCTTAATTTAGCATGTGGTTGGATGTATAAGACTAAAGGGCATTAGTCAATTATTGTGTTTTGTGAAGATGAAGTAGGAATCAACATGAGCTTGTTTTCAATCAGGACTTATACAGTTAATAATTTCCAGACCATATGGACTCAAAACACAAACTGGACTCAAAGTCCGTACATTTTCAAGCTTGCACTGGGATTCACAGATTTTTGAAAAGTGTTCAAAAGCATGCATATATTTGAAAAATGTGTTGCTGATTCACAGAACCTTAAAATGCAAAGCAATGTTGGGTCCCCAATCCATTGGTTATAGATCAGCAATCTAAACCAAAAAGCAATTTCACTATACCGGGTTATATTATTTATTTAGTCTATTTATTCTGCTACCAACTTTTGGCCCCTAAAATAGTTTAAACTTAAAATTGCATTTATACAATCAATACAATCAACACTAGAGAATGTAATTTATTCCCAGATGTGTACAATAATAAAACACAATATAATAAAAACAACTTAGCGTTCTCCATAAAATTGGGAGGCAAAACAATAATAGAACCCCAGGCAGAACCAATAAAACAAATATCTAGGCATATAAGAATGCCTTGAGCCAGTATGAAAAAAGTTGTAATGTCAAGAACAATTCAACTTCTTTAGGGAATGTCTCCCAAACTTTGGATTCCACCTCAGAAAAAATCCCTCTTCTACAAACATGACAACATGACACACGCCACCAGTTTCTCAAAGAAAAGTCAGGTCTGAACCAATAAGTCCCAAGGAAATTAATGCCACAGGAAATAAAGAGGTATTAACTATATATTTATAAGCTAAAGAACTGCATACTTGGAAATTTACAGCTAGTCAACTGGATGTGCAAGTGTAGAGACCAACTGAATCATTTAAGAAGGGTATTCCTGTCTGGGTACAACCAAAATAGTAGATCATCATGTCCTTTCTGAACCAATTAAAGAAGGCACTGTTGCTATCATCACTCCATGGGCCCACTCAGCAGAATGAGTGCCAGGCATTTCAAAGCATAGCAAGGTCGGTGTACTACATTTTGAAGAACATGAAGTAATATGAATTACCATTTAAATAAGGGTGTGTGTGAGTGAATGTATAACACTATTAAGCCTTTTATGTTACCGAAAGGGCATGCCCAGTATGGTCCAGGGTAAGGACTATTACACTGAAGGGGTTTTAGGGAGGATGAGCCATAGCATGCAAACCTTGATAGAGAGGTAGGCCAGAAACATTCTCTACCTCCTGTCAATATCACCATCTGCCAAGCCCTTTAATTTCAGATTACAGTTACAATAGCCTCCAGAGATCTGGTTTCAAAAATGCAAAAGAAATTCTTTCTCTGTGTGTATGCTCATGTATGGAAAGGGAGGGGGAGTGAAAATATATCCAGAGAAGTACTCAAAAGTGCTCAAGAAGTCCTCTGGCTCAGAACAGATTTACATTTTGTGTATGGTTTTAAGCC
The DNA here is from genome assembly GCF_004798865.1 of Varanus komodoensis. Lineage (NCBI taxonomy): Eukaryota > Metazoa > Chordata > Lepidosauria > Squamata > Varanidae > Varanus > Varanus komodoensis. Next base: position 10,377,071 of record NW_025335856.1, read on the forward strand.
CAGGGAAACTGTGATTTCAGTAAGTTATGAAAGCTCCATCTCCTGCTCTGTATAGTGTGTTCCCATAGTGCATGCATATAGGGCGTTCTGAAACATCACACATGGTTGATCCCTGCCATTGTTACAGCAGCATCTCCACATCCAAACTATCTCCAAGCCTGATTAATTCAATGCTGGCAGGAATTTATTCCTGTATCATTCCTGGCCATGCCTTTAGTTGCTTAAACTGAACAATAAAAGTTCTGGGAGTGAGCCTAATAAAACTGGGTTATCAATATTGGGGCTAGCCTAAACCATGATCAGCAGTAACGAGATGAGAAACTGGCATCACTGCAAAGTTTGAAAGATCTCAGCATTTACTCTACACCTCACATCACTGAGAAGAAGCAGATCAGTGATGACCAACTGACTTCTATGTTCACAAAGCAGCAGGAACTGGGCTCTCCTGTTTTGTGAAAACTATGCTGTGTGCTTGCAGCACTGGGAAGAGAATAGTGGAGTCTTCTGATGCCTTGACCCAGGCATGGGTTATATGACTGCAGGCTCCAAGATGGAGGGTGATCCATATTCCTGATGAAAATTGACACCTTTCTGCACCTAAGACCAGTTGAAAAAGGAAAGTTAGGAAGAAAGGAAGCTACTTCATACCAATGGTCCATCTTATGTTCTAAAAGCTACTCAGCCAAGTTCAAAGCACTCGTGCTGGCATATCAAGCACCACAAACTCATTGTATGAACCAAAATACCTGATGGAGCGTCTTCTTTAAGTGCCTGCCCAGTAATTTAGTGTGAATACCCTTCTGACAGTGGCTCACTTGCTTGGATTTTGACATGCTGCAAGACATCAAGGGAGCATTCAAGGCTGCGGAATTCTCTCTTGTCTTATACATAGTCAGTGCTGGCTTTGGGTGCTAGCTCAACCCCTGATTGTTCATCTGTTTTGACAGATTTTTGCCTCTAATGTGCAAATCATTCTTTATCTGTGTCACTGTTATTCCTTATTAAGAGTGCGTGTGTGTGTGTGCACGTGCACATGCACATGCACATGTGTGTTGATTTTTGGAGTTGTTGCACAGTATAACTACATTATATGGCTTGTATCCCACTTCAGGATTATTCTATAATAGCAATTTAATTAATAAAGAGATCAGTTTTCAGCATCATGGCTGGGGATAATAAGGGCTTTAATCCAACACATTTGAAATGTACCTAATTGGGAGAAGCTGGCAAGAACTCTGCAGGCATTTCTGGAGATTTTGCCAGTCCTAAGTAGAGATGTGAGTGACCCATCCTGAGACTGGCTGCATGAAATACACCAAGCTTTGGTCATTCCTTTCCCTCTTTTCCTGGGCACACTAGTTCTCGACATACAATTTCTCACACAGGGTGGTACAATCCAGAAAGAGCTTTATTGCTCTTGATTTTGCTTTAGTATAAAATAGCACCTTCTCTAGCTCAGCCCTTCAGGAATTCTGCAGCTTTCTACCTCCGATAGAATATTTTAAAGCCTTCTGAGTTCCTCTTCTGAGAAACTGTTAAGGAGAGGTTTTGGCACTCAGAAACAACACTTGTGCCAACTACAAAACAGAAGAGCCAGGATGAATTTTGTGGCCTTAGAGATATTGGAAATGGTATCAGATCTGGCAAAGAGTTCCATGCAGAAAGTACCACTGGCACTCAACACAGAAGGCTTCATTTTCATGGTGGCAGTTCTCTCTTCCTTTCTTCTGAGCTCGTTTAGGAATATCCCTGTCTTGCTAATTGCCTGTCTCAACTTGCCCATCAGCTTTTAAAAGTTATCTGAATAATTTAGCAGGTGGTGAGACATTGAAATATTAAATGCAAGAGTGAAAGTATAGGGTATTCCTAAGAGAAGAGATTTGTCCTGATAATATGGGGAAATGTGTTGCAGGACCCAAGAAGTATGTAAAAAGTTTACATTTCCTGGCCCAGCAGGTAAAGCTCACATAATGGGTAATATATATTTGTAGGCTGGTTACTTGCTTTGTTTTTCATTCACAGATAGGAATGACCAAGTAGAAGCTTACTAAGCAAAGCAAGGGCAAAACATAATGTTTAAAACAACAGAACAAATGGAAAATGCTCTGTCTGCACAATAGACCAGTGCTCTTCTACATTAGACACAAACCTCAGCCTCAGGTCAAATATGGCTCAGTTGGGGTAGCAATCTGGCCTGCAGGATCGACCAGCTGTCCACACTCCATCCCCCAACCCCTTTTGCTGGGGACAGGGCCGGCCCTACCACCAGGCAGAGTGAAGCAGTTTCCTCAGCCAGCAAATGCTAGAAGGCAGCAGCAAGCTGTTGGAGGGCAGACCACTGTGCCACGAGGAGGAGGAGGAGGAAGAGGAAGTGGTGGTGGCAGCTGATTGCAGCCAAAGTGAATGGAGAAAAATGGGTTGTGGGAGTCGGGAGAGAAAGTGTGCATTCAGGCTTTCACTATGTAAAATTTAAATAATCGATCATTCTGAATGAAGCCACAGCATCAGAAAAGAAAAGAAAAGAAAAGAAAAGAAAAGAAAAGAAAAGAAAAGAAAAGGAGGAGGATTAGTGTTAGTGCAGCTACTAATGCTGAGACCTAGTCCTGATAAATAGTTGGAGAATGTCTTCTCACTCTGGAGAAACTGGCATAATGTTCAGCCCAGTTTGTCACCCTGCACAGAGGATGAAGATGCTTGAGATCTCAAGTGTACACACTTCTAATAATGATCTAGGAAGTGGTTTGCGCACAAAAGATAATATAACAATAATATATAAGATAAACACAGTAATATTGCATATCAGTCATCTATCTATCTATCTATCTATCTATCTATCTATCTATCTATCTATCCATCCATCCATCCATCCCACCCAATAGCCAAAGCTCTCCGCAAACACATAAGATACAATCAAATGTGATGTAAAATATGCTACAAAATGTAAGATCCAGCTTTCTGAAGCAACAGACAAGTCGGATGAAAGGCAGTTCCTGTCCACGCGCCTTCCCCTACAGGATGCTAAACGGGCCCCATCCCATTCCTGTCAGAGAAGGGCTTTCCGTCCCTCTCTCCTCAGCTCCCCGAGGCACTGCTGATCCGTGCCTTGCTGGGTAGTCATGCTAGGCAAATGGTATGATCCATTTTTCCTAAATGCTTTGGAGGGAGGGCAAGTATTTAATTTCTAAATAAACCCTTGATTCCCCCTGTCAGTGCCAAAGTAGTTGTAATAATAATAATTAATCACAAGTAAAGTACCCCCTCTCTCTGGCTTTTGAATGGGATAATATTAATAATACTTGGCAGCCTGCGTGGTGTTTTGCAGACATGAACTAATTAATCCTTTTGCAACTCAGTAGCCCTTTATTCAAAAACACCACAAACAGTGATTCCCTATTTTATTCCCCTTTTTTCTCCCCATGAAATAAATTGGGCTGAATAAGAATGATTTCCTCTTTCTCTTCTTTTTTTCTAGCTTAAAGGCTCCTCATCTTATCTTTAATGGTCTCATAGAAGGAAATATATCATGGTCTTCTCCATTCTAGGAACAAATATACCTATTGATTTCATCAGTGTGTATGGTAAGAATTTCATTTGGGCTTGTTTGTGAAAGAAACTTTCCAAAATTCACAAAAGTCTTTGAAGACAAGATGGAAAGAACCTGAAATATTTTTTAAAGTGCGCCTGGAAGAATATAAAATTTTACAGCTTCGTCCATCTCTGCATGTGTTCTCTTCCCTTTCCTTCATTTTCTATCCCCCAATCTGTACTTAAAAATAATTTTCCAAATATTTTCTCAGTGAAGCTATTTGAATTTTTGTTTTGAAACTCATCCTGATATGCCATAGTGTGAGCTTTGTTTTGCATGAAAATCTGTGTCTACTTTAAGTGCATTTTTCAGAATATATACATACACAGATTTTCTTCCATAAATTATGCACTTTTTTCAAAAGAATGCATTTTATTCACATTTTTCAAATGCATGTATGCTGTTGACTACAATGGGAGGAGAGACATAAATCACAATGAAAGCTCAGAAATTGAGTCCTTGTTCAGTTTAGGAATGAACTTTGCAAATCTTAATCAAAAACTGGTGAATCACTTTCCCCAATACAGAACTATGTGCAATTGCTGGGAAGCCAGCAACAAGGAAGCCAGCCTTCCCTGAGAAGCAAGGATCTCCACCCTGCTATTCCATGTTGACTGCACTATGCTTTAGATTCCTATCAAAGTCTCATGTTATGGAACTTTTTGGTTCCTTAATGGGAATTACAGACACATCTGTTCCCTGCCCTCCCCCTCCCGCTTCTTCCTCCCCTTCCGCTTCCCCTTCCTCTTTTTATTGATGTATTTAATTTTTACATATAAGCCATAGCAGCACAGGCTGTTATGTGCCAAAATGCATGGAACATGTAAACCCAATGCCAATTCTGCTCTTGAATTGCTTAATTAAAAGGTGAAATCTCCAAGCCCCATTCAGGGCAATTGCCAACTCTGGTGCCGTGTTTTCCTCGTCTTGAGCACGCCATGCTGCTTTCCCGAGGTACACCAGCAGTTGCCTTGGAGCTGTAGGAGTTTCCCACTGTCCCTGCTGCATCCCTCTTGAGTTAAGCCAACAAATGAGAAGATTTACTTCATGTGATGGGTTTACTATGCAACAGATTCAGCCCCCCATTGTTTTGTGTGCTAAGTAAGAATGAATCAGTTTTTATAACACCTTCACATGTATGCAGTCTAGGATTGATGGACAATTCTGCAGCGGATTCAAATGTTCAGTTTTCTGAATCTGATCTGTGAATTCCATGGGGAGTGTGGCGTGTTAATTCACATGGATTATATAGACTTTCAGGCTAGCTTTCCACTTTTTTGTGGGGGAGGATCTGTTTTAATTTGCATCACTCCTAATTCAAAGTAATTTATGTTGATAAGTATAGTTAAATAAGTATGCAAGTCCACACTGGCAGTAATGTGGCATAATTACAATAAAAATTGACCAAAATAAATCAATGCCATCAAATAACAGATGATGGAACAAAAGAAACCTGACAATTTGCAAACCACAGATGAAATGGATTTAATGAAATCCGTATATCCCTAATTCTATCTTAAGCTCATTCCATTAAATTAATACAATAAAACCTGCTGGAAAATTAATATTTATCCCCATACACAACTTTCACCTAACAAGTATAGTTGGCATGCAACATGTGGTGGTGGTTGTTATTGTTGTTGTTAAGAACTATATTGAAAAACATCAGAGAAATGTGGAGTCTAAATCATGTATATTCTGTTCTGTGTATCAGTTCAGGACTAAGGATCAGTTCGCTTAACAACATGAACCACATGAAATTCTTTTTGCAAGCCAAAAATTTGATCTTTTATTGCATGGAGTGGGTGGGTGCAGGCAGATGGTACTAGATGGAATTGAGGAAATTCAGTTGAATACATCTAGATATGCATCTGAGGCGAGGTCCCATCATTTTGGACAGTTGTGGGGGAGGGGCATCTATTATTTCCATTATACAGAGTTATTTGATCCCATCAACCACCTTAGAAAATCTACTCTGATCATTTTACTGGGATACTTTGTTGTATGATATCTACATCTTCCCAAATTAAACCTGGAATTGTGCTGTAGACAAAGCCGCCCTGAGACGCTTTTGCATGTAGGGAGGGGTATAAATATTTTAAATAAAATAAATAAATAAAATAAAATATGATGATTAGCTCTAGTGATCCTGCTGTCATTGCAAAGTCCATCAGGACAGTTTGCGAGCATGATCAAAATTCATTGGATTTCCTATACATGTAGGAAACTCATATACATATTTCAGCATAGTAGGACAATCTTCTCCGTGTGTGTGTGTGTGTGCATTTTGTCCACCATTTAACATCCTTCACAATGCCCCAGGCCCATTATTGTGTAGGGGAGGGGGTGGTTGCCCTGATCAAGTTGTATAACTTTCAGGACTTCTTTTCTAGATTAGGGAGTGGGAGGTGGGGGCGAAGGGGGGGAAACTTAGAAATGTTCTCCAAAAGAAAAAGTCTTCTAAGAAATTTCAGCTCACTTCTCAACTGCTTTCCAATGGGGCCCTCCAGTTCTCAGAGAAGAAACAGAATAGACAATGACATGGATTATAAGGCTTCTAGGGGCCATAGATTTATACTTAATCAATAACTACCTTGAATTAAGTCAGGTGTGCAGCTTTACAACTTATTTACCTCCAAATGAAAGACTGAATCCATGTGCTGGCACCCAAACCTACAGGTCTGTCCATTTGTTTGTGTGTGTCTGTGGTGGGCACAGCAAGGAGCTCAGAGCTGTTCTCTCCTGCATCAGCAATCCAGCCTTCAGTGCTGCCAACTCCCTCCCATCCTGCTTTGATAACCAGAAGTGTAGACAAAAATAACCAGCCTCCCTTTCCTAATGACCTATTTCCAATTTATTCCTTGGCATCAAATAATATAAAAGAAGACAAAGGAGAGAAAGAACCGACCAATCAATATAATGCTGAAAGCTTAGGTTTATTGATCTGCTCTCTGGATTTTGCTAGAATCAAAAGAAATGCACACCAGGGCAAAAAGGAAAGTGGAGCAGTCATTTATGATATTCCTGTTCCAGAAGGTGTTTTGAGGCACTGTATTGTTTGTTCATGGAAGTCTTTCTGAAGGTGAGTTCCACCTACCAGTTTCTAGCTGAGAAGGACAGAAGCCAGTGAGGTAATTACTATCTAATTTGTGAAGTCAGATATGGTGAGGAGGGAGAGCAACTGCGAAGAAGGATAGCAACATGCCATAACCTGTCTGACCCCTTGAAAAAGTGGACATTTGTCTCAGAGAACAGAGATGATCAGTAACACTTTGCCAAAAATAATGAAATTGGTCTGCAAGAATAGAAAAGGGAAAAGAAGTGGGAACAGATCTGCATAATGCACACGTGCAAATTTAGGAAAACAGCAGAGTTTAAATTCCCACCATAATGGAGAAGACAGTGCCTGCTCAATCTGCTATCCATTTATGAACTATTGATAGGCTAACTTCTTCTTCCTTCTCTTTCTCCTCCTATATTTTTATTTTATACTGATAATTTTAATTTTGTATTTGTAAATCAATGTATTTTTTGTATTGTTATATTTAATGGTAATTTATTATGTACTATTGTATTTCAATGTATTTTATCATGTTGTATGCCGCCCCGAGGTTTCGGCAAGGGGCGGCATAGAAATGTTTAATAATAATAATAATAATAATAATAATAATAATAACCTCAAGTTCCCTGCTCTCCATCCTTTGGATTCTTCATCTTTAAACTGGACTTCAACTGGGAAGTCAATCAAGGAGAGGACAGGTTCATTGGCAAGACTGTCCTTTATAACTTAGAGCCCAGGACTGACACTGCACAGGACTCCAGACATGTTACCAGCATTTACCTCCAACCCTGGCTGTCCCAGCTGGAAAAGAAAACATCTGACAGTTGTTCCAGGATTCCTACATACTTTCTGCTCCCATGAACAAACATCTGGTAGAACAGAAGCTTTGCAAGAAAGCAATAGGGAAGAGGAGGAGGAGTAGACGAGAGGAGACGAAAGGAGAGGAGAGGAGAAGCAATCAGCAGCAGTGATGACCGTCACTTGTGCTCAGAGAGACAGAAATGCAGATGTGAGGCATGTTGTATGGATTAAACCAGTGCTGGAACTTCAGTGAACTTTGAAAGGAATCTTCAGTGTATGAAATAGTTGCACTCTAAAATCTGCTCCTCAAGGCAGTTACATTAGAATAAAAAAGTCCAGAACCTGCTCAGTACCTTCCATAGGCTCTACCTCCAGGTGATTCTACCATGTTTCAAAGTCCAGGAATTGCTTAAGCCCTGACTATGGTCCTACCCAGAGATATCTTCAAATACGTCTGGAGAATTACTTGAGTCACATTGCAACTCTCTGAAGAGTTGGAATGAAAAGCATTCCATACCATGTATGAGAATCACCCAAGCACCTAAACTAATTCACATTACAGGTCCTGCCCTACCATTAGACAATGAGACAGCCTAACTGTAGATACTGATCGAAAGGAAGCCACTAGATGTGTTTATTCATACCCTGAGTTGTCCCTCTAAGAATGGACACTAATGTTGGATCAATGATGCTGATGTTAAATTCCCTTGCCACTACAATAGCTTTTGCACATCAAATATATGTGTGTAGTAAGGCAGGGGGAGCAAAAGTTCTTGGGCCAGCAGACACCATTTCCAACTTATTCTGCACAATCAAAATTGTGTGTAAGGGATGGCTCTCACTCCTGTACAGAAAACTGAAATGCACAGTTCCGGCTGAACATCTCTCTTCAGTCCAGTATCCCATATCTAACAGACTTGCTAAACATCCGAAATTCAGGTCAACATTGGTGGGGGTTCGATCTGAAATATATCGAGTGCAAAACTTTGAAGTGTAAAACTTCTGTTTGCATGTCCAGTAAATAATATTTGAACTCTGAGAAGTAATTCTGCAAGGACTCAAGCACTAATGAGTCTCTCACAGAAGCAAGCCTCCCCTGGCTCATGGGTCAAGATGAAAAATGCATCTCAAACATATATATGCTTATTTTGGAAATGATGCCACAGTGCCCATGCTCTTGTCTCTAAATGAATTTCACACACACACACACACACACACACACACACACACACAGGGTGCGGAGAGGGAGAGCAAGTGAGCGAGCAATTCCTTATAGTTGGAGGCCTCTCTAGACGGCTGCCACACAATTTAGGAATGATTGCTTGTGTGCCTAAGAAGCATCAGTGCATCTGAGGTACAAAATTTATAACAACACATTCTGTCATTGATTAACTGGACATGCCATAACCGATCCAGCATCGTTACAAGGAAGGGCTAGAGTTTGCAATCTTATGTGTTTGCTTATTCTTCCTTTCCTGCCACAATGGGAGGAAAGGGCCGAGGTGTTGCCATTGTTTCTCTACCCAGGAGCCTGCTGTGCTAAGCTGGGAGCTGTTTAATTTCACAGCAGTTGTCACTCAACTGCCTATTATTTGCTATACCTTCAAGAAGTCACATTCAGTCTTATCTACAATATGCTTTTTAGTCACTGATCCGTACCGATTGAAGGCACACATAATGGACATCTGACTTCACCATTGGTGTTAAAGACATCCAGAAAAACATGAGAGGAACTGGTTTATATTAATTATATGTGAGCTTTCCCCTCTGTTTAAAGGGTGGCCGGTGGTGGTGGTGGGGATATACCAAACCATTAACACTTATATTTAAACTGTTTGTACCCCTTCCAATCACTGATGTCTCGGGACAGCTTATAATATGGAACAAACAAAACATTGAAACAAAACAAACACAGCATCCAGAAGTCAAGATAAAACCCTGGTTAAAACCAACTATAGATTAAAATGATGGGAAAATAAGCAGGTTTTCACCTGCCGCCAAAAGGAATAAAGTAAAGAATAAAGCACAAATTCAGGAGCACTATGCTGGTTTCTGGGAAAGAAAAAAAGGAAGTGAGATTGAACTTGTGTCCTGTTTGGACTCATATCCAACCTACAGGTTTTCCACAAGCTTCTGGTTGCCTGATGTGTGTACCAAACATATGGCTTGATGGACTCATGGTTTTATCCAGCAAAGGGAGAAATGGAGAAACCAAGCTGTTTTCTACAGTTTTTCAGGCATCTTTCCCATTGAAAAGACCTTTCTTCTTTTTGTGGAGGAGGAGGAGGAGGTTCAGTGCGCAGTGGTTAGGAGCACAGGACTGGGATGCAGGAAATCAGGGTCCTGGGCCTCCCTCAGCCATGGAGCCAACTGGGTGACTTTGGGCCAGTCACAGACTCTCAGCCCAGTGGACCTGACAAGGTTGTTGATGTGGGGTTAAGCTTGAGAGCAGGAGGAGGACTATTATGTAATTCACTCTGAGTTCTTTGAAAGGAAAAAAAATGTAAGATATAAATCTGATATATTAATAAAAATAAACCAAATGTGCTCAAATGTAATAAACAAACATAGAAACATAGAAACAGAGCGAGTCAGAAGGGGCCTCCTGGGCTACCTAGTCTGACCTCCAGCACCAGCTGGCTCTGCTCACGACATGCCCACCATGTGCATGTCCAGCCTATCTTTGAACACCTGTTTGTTTGAACTTTGTTTGAACACTCCAAACAAAGGACTCCACAAGTCCACCATATCTACATGACTTGCATAAAAATAAAACTGCTCCCCCATGGTATCTGTAGGTTGGATTCAGAGTATCTGAATCTGAATTCTTTGAAGCTCTTCCAATTTTCTCCACCATCCCAAATCAGCAAAATTCAGCAAGATTTTCAACATTCTACCTTGACTTCAGTCTGTATTAGATTGTGAACTTTGCCCTTTCCTTTTCATACTAAAATAGGCCCTATTTAGTGGATTTTTCCTAAATGTTTACATCAGTGATGCACATTTTGGAAATGTATGCATTGATTAAAATGCACATTTTAAAAATATACATTTTATGTAAATTATTCAAATATATACAAGCTGCCTAATGCATTATTTTTGTCTCCAAATCATACTGCAAGTTCAGAAATTTGCAAACTTTGAACACAGATTATGTCCCAGTCTGTGTTCAATCTCAAAGGTGCAAAGTGCAAATCCTGTCAAAATGAATGGAAATAAATTCAGCAGGCATCACTACTCTTCTGTCCTTATATGAGAATTAACAGACAAGGGACCAACATGGGCTTAATTCTCAGGCATAGCTAGATGATAAAAAAAATGGATTCTAATTTGTCTCCTTTAAAAACAGAAACAAACAGTCCAGATTCAGAATGATATTTTTGGTGATATTGTTCCATTTGTGCACCAGGGAGAGAACATGCTAAAAATATCCTCTACTGTGCTGGAGAAATGACAGTTTCAGAGAGGCTTTTGATGCAGATCCCGCCTTTAACCTGCTTTTGCTGGTCAGCCACCGAAGTGGCAGCTGCTGCATCACCATTCATCTGATAAAGATTGTATTGACAAAGAGTCATCTTTCTTTTTTGTTTCTTCTTTTTCTTTCCTTTCCTTTCCTTTCCTTTTTTAAGGAGGACACGGAAGATGGAGGAGACTCAGGAGCTGATTGCCTGATGCTGCTGATAAACAGGCCATTGCAGCCAAGTTTAATTAAAAATTATTGTTACTGTTATATGCCAGGAACCCACCTTCATCATGGGGAATTGATTTCCAATATATTTTCAGGAATGAACCCATTGATGTGTGAATTACTTGACGCCATAATGCATAGAAGGTAAAAGGCATGGGAAGCAGCTTGGGGAAGCAAAGAAAATAGACAAGGTGGCAGGAAAAGGGCGTGCAAATTGGAACGGAAAAGATAGCCAGAAACAGGAAAGCGTTTTGGAAGCATTAGGACAGGTTTTCTGCCTCCTGCTTTAAGGAGGTGCATAACACCTGTGGCTTATGATTTTCTATACCTAATCCTGCAGGTCAAATACCAAAGGCAACTTATTCTATCTGCATGATCCTTGCAGAGCAAGCAGAGTGCTGATTATTGGTCTGGCTACCTTTTATTCAGCCTTGCACCTAGGGAGGCTGTGTCAAATGGGGGATCAGCACTCTGGAATCGGGGGACAATATAAGGGAACGGTCTGGTGTAAAATTAGTGTCAGCAAGGGCCATTAAAAATAGAACAAAGCCACAGCAGAGAGAATGTCATTTGAGAAGGCTTGACCTTTTCATGTATACTAATCGATTTCAAGGTGGATTGTCAGAGTTTCTGGGCTGAAAGATTGTAGGATGGTGGTTGTTGGGTTTGCTATTTTTTTCTTCATTGGAGGACAGGACAGGACAGGACAGGACAGGACAGGACAGGGGAGGGGAGGGGAGGGGAGGGGAGGGGAGGGAAAGATACCGTGCATACTTTATTGGATGAAGCACTATAGCATGACAGACATTTGGTGTCATTAAGCCAATATTGTAATTTTGTACAGTTGATTTTGCAGTTGGGTTAAGACTGGAGAAGAACTGGAACAATGGGCAAGGGATGATCATGGGATGACTGTGATGATGAGTATGAAGCCTTTATCACTGGCTCAGACTTAGTGGTCCTTGAAAAAATGAATGTGCAAAAATAATGCAGTGGTAGACAACAGGCTTCAGACAGAGAAGATGCCATGATCAGTGCGCAGAGAATGATTCTAATGTCATAATCAGTCAGCTTACTGTTCCATTTATAATGCTCATATTTTTAATGACTCTGGATCAGCATTTCACCAGTTTGCTATTAAGTTTGGTATTCACCAGTGAGTTTTCTGTTTACAAAAAGGGAAAAGAATTTTTGAGAGGATTTCCAGAGTTTGTTTCTAAGAAAGAAAGGTTCTTGGCCAGGACTCATATTCTGGTGCACTCTTTTATGAATTACTGATGGAGTCAATAATCTGATACATTTTATTCAGGGTAGATCATAGATACATACAAATGTTGAGTTGGTCAGGCTTAAAATCTATTGATCTTTCTAACTAGAAAAAAGTACAGTCCCATTACATCATAGATACAAATAATATGGACCTTCCATCCATCCTACAACTTCTCACACACCCTCTACTAACAGAAAATACTCCATGATTGTCACGATGTCCAGTCCATGAGCTCCATGGCCAATTGGGATCTATTCCCTGATCCTTCAGCAGAGCATTCGTAGAGTGAAGATTTTTGTGCTGGTGTGACAAACTGGAAAAGCAATGCAGGAATTTGCTGAAGTCTGCCACGTCCAAGTTAGCCTGTCTATGAAGGGCTGGCTGAGCGATGACATGCGTAGGATGACTGTGAATAGGGGTGAGAAGAGAAAGACGGTAGAGTGCTCAGCAGCCAGCTTACGCGAGACCTTTTCAGACTAACATTTTGATGACATGTGTGTACAGCTGTTACACCGATATTGTACTTTTCGGCAAAAGAGCCAACCATTTTTCATTGACACTGAGTTTTGATTGTGGAAGCACTGTTCCTGTTGCAACACCACTCAAAGCAAATTTTATTATGAAGAGTGAAGCTACTTGAAAGCTACTACAAGTTGATTGTGGAAGCCAGTCTTTGCCAGCAACATACTCCAAACCACAGAGGTCAGGAAAAGGGTCAGGGAGTGCACAGGCTAAGAGGAATCAGCATCATCCATCACCATTCAGCCTAAATGTGGAGGACAAAGTATGAAAGTATTTGGGGTAACTAGTAAAAGAAACATCAACAGTCACTGAGCAACTTTTTTCTCTTCCCCTGAAACACTGATGTGCAATTCTGTAAACTTCCCCCTGTTCCCTATAATGAATCTTTCTGGCTTGGCATGGATTAGGATGACCTTTACTTCATTGAAGTGATGCCTTCAAGTAGACCTACCCAGCTGTCAGAACTGGATACATTGGATCCACTCCATCATGCCAGCTGGCAACCTTTGGTATGGCCCTTGACATGGTCACTCTTGCAGTCATGTGAGGGATGGCATCTGTCCATTGCACATACCTGAGGGAGGGACAGGTGTACAACTCTGCCTGTTGGTCGGCTGACCATAGACTGTAGGGACCACAAAGCTCTGTGAAAGTTAGTGGAGTCTGCCCAAAGTGCTAAAGGTGTTATCAAAGGCTTGAATCATGTGGACCTATTCGAACTGCTATGGTTTTGTCAGTTCGATGGATGGGTTTGTGCATAGCTCTGTGCTCCCCTTTCCAGTGCAGAAGAGCACAAAATTATGTTATGTGTACCTTCCTGAAGTTGCAACAGTGGACGCCTGACCTGAACCTGAAGTCAAGCCCCTCCTCTACACTATCACATCACTGGCACAGCATTGGCCCAGTGGCTGAAGAGCACCATCATGAAAACCTTCAACACACATCTTAACAGAAAGTGGATAGGACATATTTCTTGGGGAAGCTCTGTCATCTGCTCTGGCTCTTCCTTTGGAGCAAAATGTGGGCTGGCACCAAACCACCAACAGCCTGCAATTGATCTGGGTGCCCACTGCACATATGGTGTGTGTATGCCCAGGAACTAGTAGATAAAATCATCAGCAAGAGTGCTTATTCTCCAGCTGTGAGCTAAAACCTGGGAATCTCCAGGACAACTGGTGTATGGGCACCTTGCTGCGGCAGGCAGTATCTCCAGGAACTGTGCTAACATATAAAAATAGAAATAAAAATGACAGCAAAACCAGAAGAGGCAGAAAGGGGGGAGGGGAGACCTAAAATGCAATCCTATGCAATGAGGTCTTGTCATCTCCTATACTGAAGAACTGACAGATTTTATAAGCTCTTTTCAACATCAGATGCATTTACCTTTGTTACTGCTTGGCTGTGCAGCAACACTATCTTGATATTTAACAAAACTGTCAAGTGCAGCTTTGGCAATCAGATTATTGCCTTGCTGGTGCCCTTTTGTGAAACCCAGAAAGCAGGCTATACATGAGAACTAGACAGAGGCAGGGCAAGTTTGTCAGCTCTTAGGATGCACTGCTTTCCTCTACCGTACCTGTCTCCCTCCATCTCATCCATTTCAGTGGTTGCTATCCAGTTCTGTCCAACCTTTTCAAAGAGAGTAGTGCAAATGGGATAGCTCTGGCTGATGGATGGCCTTTCTACCAGTCAAATATCATGCCTTCTTCCAGTTCAAGAGGACCACAGGGGCATGAGCCTTGCCTGGCCACAGCAGACTGTGAATTTTGTTTATTACTCAAATAATTTACATCCTACATAGTGAGGAGAAACTAGTGGTATGCAAGGGTGGTTTGAGACAAACTGGAAGAACTGGAGAGGTGTTGCCAGAAAGTCCATATGATATAATTGTTACAGTATTGGACTGGGAGGAATTCCAGGATCTAATTTCCACGTGTCCATGAAAGTCACGGGTAACCCTGGGACTTTCACAGACCCGTAGCCTAACCTGCCTTGCAGAGATGTTGTGAGCCTAAAATGAAGAGGAGGAAGACCATTTAAGCTGCCTTGCAGGGGGGGGGGGGGGAAGAAGGATAGAAATGTAGCAAAGCAATCAATAATAGCCCCAGGTAAGCTTTCAATCAATCCAAAAAGTTAGGGAAACATTTTTCTACCCAGGTCTGCATTGTTGTTAGTCACGAAGTCGCGTCCACCCCATCGCGACCCCATGGACAACACTCCTCCAGGGCTTCCTGCCCTTCACCATCTCCCGGAATCCACCTAAGCTCACACCAACTGCCGCAGTGACTCCATCTATCCACACTATCAAAGGCTTTAGCATAGTCAGTGAAGCAGAAGTAGATGTTTTTCTGGAACTTGCTAGCTTTCTCCATGATCAAGCGTATGTTGGCAATTTGATCTCTAGTTCCTCTCCCTCTTCAAAATCCTGCCTGTCCTTCTGGTAGTTCTCAGTCCACATACTGCTGGACCCTAGCTTGTAGGATTTTGAGCATCACTTTGCTAGCATGGGAAATGAGTGCAATGATGCGGTAGTTTGAACATTCTTTGGCATTGGCCTTCTTTGGGATCGGAATGTAAACTGACCTTTTCCAATCCTGTGGCCACTGTTGAGTTTTCCAAGGTCTGCATTAACCCACATGAATGTTGTTGGGGTCCACATTCCAGCAATGGGTGTGATCAGAGTCCAGAGTGGCAGAAGCTGCTGATGGGACTCAGCCTGTTCAAAGCTGGAAAAAGGTATACCCTGAAGGTGGCCAGCTCCTGATGGAGAATCCTGGTGATCCACATTTGGCCAGCAAGCTGGATATCACTTAAAGTTGCAGTTCTTTAATGGCATGGACAATTAACAAAATTCAGACAATTAAGCCAAGTATAGAGTTCATAAGGAAGCATTTGAGAGTTCATAAGGAAGGATTTGTTTAGTATGTGGGGGGGGAATCAATCCCTACTGAAATGATACGTGGGGGGGAAAAAGATGTACGCTACACAACAATTAGTTACAATTAGTTTTTTTTTATTTTGTGATTATATGTGTATTATATACATGAATATTTATTTTATTATTTTATTTATTTATTAAAACATTTTTATGCCGCCCCATTCACCAAAGCCTCGGGGCGGCTTACAATATTACATCCCATACTGCTTTATCAAAGAGCGTGCCTGTGTGTGTACAGAGAGAGAGGCATTTTGATATGTGTTTAAAAGATTTTAACTAAATTCAAACAGCAGTTTTCTTTTGGAAAAAGGACAAACCTCAAATTAAAGGGGCATAAGGATGATGAAAATCATCTCTTGAAATATAGATTCCTTGTCTGTGTTATTCATAACATATCAGATTAATATTTTAAGCAGAATGGAGTTTTAAAAAATCTAATTTATGGGTTAGAATCAGGGTAGTCTAGTGAATAGTAAGGTGGAATTAAGCAGAACTTAGTTCACCGACAGTAGTTATCATGTGAGGAATTACTTCTTGGAATCAGTTTCCTGTCTGGAAAAGAGGAAAGATGCATGATCCATCTTGCAGGCTGTAGGTTCAGAATACACAAGCAAAAGTATTTTTTTTTTCTGCAGAATGCATGACTAATATATGAAATTCACATTCACAAGATGGTCACTATGTTAGGTGGCTTTAAAAAAAAGTCAGGGCATTGATTCATTCATTTAGGATTTGTTACAAATTTCCCTACCAATTTCCAGCCTTAACAGGGGCTCCCAAAGCAGTTTTCAAAAGAAAACCCATAGAAAATCAAAATAAAATGATAACAGCATTAAAACAAGGCATAACAAGAAGTAAAGCAAAAGCCAACAAAAAGGTTCACTTGGGAAACCATTAAAAGGTGTAGGATGGGTTAGTCTAAGCTGTGGGAGGGAATTTTCTGCCATGAAAAGGCCCTGCCCTGCATCTCTAAGCAGCTGACCAGCTTTTGATGGTAGAATACATAGAAAGATATGAAAAGATGGATGCCATGTATGTAAAGGATGCAATGGATCCCAACTTGATGCTTTCCACCCAATTAAGCATGACAGGAATGAGAGGAGCAAAACTATGTGTTGTTCTCAAAAGTAAGTTTGATCACAACAAAATGGCAATTGACCCAGACTGCCTGGCAGAGTCCTCTTTTATACCTTCGCGGATCAGGTAGCAATGACAGATTCCCTTAGAACTGAAATTCCCACTGCAAGTGCTGTTGGTGCATTTGAATTCCAATGGTTCCCATGCTTACCTGGGGCACTGGGCTACCTGGGGTTGGACTGGGAGCTCTGGTGGGGGATTTCTCAATCCCTGGCCACATGGAATGTTCTGATTTACCTTGATGATGCTTGGAGATGTGACCAGCCTACCTGGGCTTAATGCTGGCTAGCCAGGTATATCCTACATATGGAAAGGTTCAGATGGTTAGAGGTGGCTTTTCACATAGGCTAACCCTAAGGGCTAGCGCCTTGAACTGGGCATAGATACAAATGATAAGTCACAGATATGATTTATATTGGTATAAAGTAGGGGTTCTCTAGACAAGGCACTTATTGTGGCTCTTAAACCTTCATTAACAGACATTTGCAGGGCCTTTTCATGTCATCATTGTTCTCCAGGGACTCTCCTGGGTTCAAAATTCTGTGTGTGTGTGTGTGTGTAGCTTGAAAAATCTAGTATTTAATGTTAAATAATGACAAACCAGTTAAAATAAAGTCTCATAAAATCCATAATACAGCAGTTATTGTACCATCTTGTCTCTGGTCAATACAAGAAGGATGGAGAAGTACAAATCACTGAAGAACACATTTTCTCTCTGTAAGAAAAATGGAAGAAGAACCCCCCATTCTGCAGCAGGTTTAACCCCTCACACAGAGAAGCCCATCATCTGAAAAATGCACCCTAGAAAGCCATCGAAATGCTGCATCCTGCAGGAATGAAAGAATTCCTGAATTTCAGAATCTCTTCAAGGACTCCATGTAGAGTGCACTGTGATAACTTGGTTTGGTCTGTATTATTAAATTAAACAAATATTTAAGAGGTTTGTTGTACATAAGAGGAGTTGCATTTTGGAGCACATGCACATTGCTCATTGATATTTCATTTCATCTGTTTTATAGTGGTCTCAATTACATCTGCATTCCTTTGGATTACGTAGCTGAATACTGATATGCATTTCTCTTCAATTACACAGTGAAACCAGCATTCCTAAACCCAGGCTACCCTTTTTGAAGACTGGAACCTACATCCTTTCAAGAAAGAACAGGAGAGGCACTCCATAACTCACAAAGTGAGGTATGGCCAAGCAAGAGATGCATAATTTATATATTCAATTCTGCCTCAATTGGTTATTAAAAGTGCTCTCATTGTGATGTACTGTTCTAAGTATTCAAGAGAGATGTGCTATTTCTAGTTCCCAAGGTAACTAAGCCCCGGTAGCAGACTTGAAGGAAGGCACCCAAGTGAGATGAGGCACTCAGGCTCCTCTGCCAGGTATTCTGCATGTGTCTAGGGCCAGCAGGTGTAATCCTGCTCCCCTGTCTGTGAACATACATTGTCCTATATACAGATGTCGGCACATTGTATTCCGTTATCAGCTGCTCATAATGAGATGGGCTGGTTCACCAAAGCATTTTGTACATTTGGCAAAGATCTAAGGAAGCCTTCCTTGATTGGATGTTGTCCAGATGTCATTGTACTCCAGCTCCCATTAATCCCACCTTGCATTGTCAATGATCATGAATGTTGATAGATACAGGACAAAACATCTGGAGGTCAGCAGGTTGGGAAGACTTAAAGCAAAGGTGGGAAACATTTTTGGACTGCAACTTTCATCACCCTTCATCTTTGTCCATGGAAGCTAGGAGAGATTTGACATTCTAGGAAGCCAGAGTTTAACATTCAACAGCAAGACCGCCAGTTCCCCAGCCCTGCTCTTGGATACAGCCTGAAGACTGTATTCCCTTATGGCTAATCTTGTGAGGACCACACAGATAGGGCCAAGCAAAAGTTGGTGTGAGTATCTGTGTCCTTCTATTCATCCACACATCAACACATTCATCGATACATATCTACAAATAAACACACGGATCTAGGTGCATTTCTGTGTCTGTCTTTGTGTATGTGTGTGAACACACACCCGAACATGAACAGAAAGGCAGGCATGAATAGCACATGGGCAGCCCTCTTCAGCATCTCCAAACAAGAATTATCAGCACACCAAGAAAAGTGCCAATATAGGAAGCCTTCAGAGGATCTGCCTGTATTCACCCTTTCCCTGTTAATGGAGTGCATTTTCTCCCTTTGTTTGCAATTTCCCCTGAGAGAGGCAAGCTAATTTCCAGAATTTACTATCAGTGGCAGACATAACACTGAGATTTTTGTAACCAATTTGAATGCTTCCCTTTGATAGAATAGTCATGGGAGGCAGCAAGGTTACAGCAAATCTGGGGGTCATTGCAGCAAAAAAGACCAATGTAAGGCTGACAGCTCAACAGGAAGGATGAATGACAATATTATGTATCAAGATGGTACTGAACCAGGTGGGTTCATGAAAATAATAATACAAAAAGACTCCCACATCCCTAAATACATGCTAGAACACCACAGATGCTACAAGTAATGCTATGTTTTAAAAATCCTTCTGCATTTCCCCCTTCATTCTGATTCAGTTTGACAGGAAAATAAATTGCCTTTTTTGTGCAGGGGGCTCTTGCACTTTCCTTGGTTGTGAGAGGGCTGAGGTATGTGTGCCTATCCTGTCTTTCACTTTAAAACCATTTCCCTGGTGGCCTGCAGCCTCCCTGGTCTGCCCTGCTACCATGAAAGTTCAAGGAAAATGTCCGGAGGTGGATCCTCCCTTGGGAATTTTGCTGATCATGAAGCACGGACAATCTGGGCACCTGCAAAGCAACCGAGAAGTTTGTAACAGACAGACAGACTCCCCTTTGGCCAGCTTGCAACATTAAGGTAAATTCAAATGCACCATCAAAAGAAATGCTGAAGTGTCCTGAAAATAAGACCGGAAAACAGAAACTCTTTCATGGAGGAAGAAAGGGTTTTGGAACTGAGAAGGGAGTTTTCAGCACGGCACTTGTTAAAGCATTTTGTGATGCTGAGGAGCACTCCGAGGGCAAGTTCACAGATATGCGTTGATCATTCAATGACAGCGGCAACAGTTGGTGACTTGTGAAATGGCTACCAAAGTGCTTTGCTTGTTTTTAAATAAGACAAAGCATCACTATGGCTGAGATACAAAGCTTCTCAATGCAAGCAGTTTTCACATTCATCTGTGAAACATTGAGTAGTGAGATTATCAACAGACAAACCCATTTGTGTAAATCAGTGACAAGGCTATTGATATTGGCTCTGAACAATGAAAGCCATAAGTATAAAGCACAAACACGGGAAAGCAAAACGAATCGGCATCCTCTTTTGGTTAGTTTTAGAAGTTGTATCAGTTACTGCTGCAAGATACAGACATCGAGAAATACCTTCATTCGCACCAACAATATAGGCTAGGCTTCAGGCATGGCTAACTTAGGTATAAATTTAGGTATACTTGGCAGGTATTCAGCTTCCAAGGGAAGAAAAGCATCACCTGAAGAATGGTTCTGGATTCATTCCACAGTTTTGCCTCTAAGAGAGGCCCTAAAAGTATGGAAGGGAGGGCGGGAGGATTTCCATGGGAGACGTGCAGCAAGGCACCATAGCCGGAGTGAATGACAGCCAGTCACATAGACTTTAACACACTCTGTGGCAGAGACACGCCACCCATCCCCAACTTGCCATCTATTGCAGACTTTGAATTTAAATTTCTCTCTCCCTTAAGAACAATTACTTCAGGAAGGTGGAGGAGGAGAAGGGAGAAGAGGAGGTGACTTGAGATCTGATATTGCACAGTTTAGAGTCTGTTTATAAGATATTACAGATCTGAAATCTCTAAAGCTCATGAAAAACAAAGGTGGGTGGAAACAAAATCATTGAGGCAGGGGAAGCAGGCCCTACAGGCTTGTCTCTGCCCATCTTTCACTGCTGACACTTAAACGGGGCAAGAAATGGCCATGGGGTATGGTTTAGAAAAGGAAGGGGATTATGGGGCAATGTTGAACCAGCACCGATCGTCCTCATGCTGCGAGGCGAATTTCTCCAACATGCATTGACCTGAAGTTTGCATGGGAACAATATCTCCTGATGAGGAACCCTTTCTGCACATCCATGCCAGAGGCATGGGGACAGGGTCACTTAGTGAGGAAGGAAATATGCTTTTCGCATGTATAGGACATGCTCATTAATTACCCCTCCCCCTTTAAAGCTAATTGAAGGAAGAAGGAGAAAGCATGGCTACTTTTACATAAACATAGCAGAGGTTTCAGCCACACTATTTATTTTCCATTTCTCAGTTCTGGAAGCCTCATTTTTTGTACATAAGCTGGAAGAGGATTGAGAATCTCTGATCTCCTGCCATGGATCAAATGGGAAAGATCTGATGCCAAACCCAGAAAAAAAATGGGAATACAAATAAGGTAAGTCACAAGTAGGGATGAACACATCAGACTAGTTCTGGTCTGTGCTGGTTTCACAAGTGTTCATGCATGACTTTGTTCCATCCTGGTTCTGCATCACCCTTCAATTTTATCAAAATGCACACAAGTGCATTTTGTATTGCTCAGATTTTTCTTTACAAAAAATGTTATTTGTCCTTATTTTATCTTAGTATATACTTTTTAAGACCCCAGGACTGTAGCAGCAAATTCAGAGAAGGGAGAAACCCAGTGGTACTGATCTGCATATCAGATTGGATGGCTTAAAGATGTGGACTGAACAAAATCCTTAAACATTCTTACTCATACATCAGGTTCATGACTGCTGCCAAAATAAGATGAACATTTTGCCCTTTTCAGCCCCACTCTTCCCCACACACATCAGCAAAGTTACCAACCTGCAAAGAAAGTGTTGAAACTGGAAATTCATTTTAGCTAGTCCTGAATATCATGCATTTATTATAACCATATTAGGAGGTAATCCTATTCTTGTTTAGACAGAAGTCATACAATTCTCAATATTCACTGGCTTGCCTTGCTGAGGAATGCTGGGAGATGTGAACTTTTATCAGTCTAAACCTGCATGGAAATGCATCCTTACAGAATTAACTGCACTTATGAAGTCCATGGAGACCCACAGTGGTTGGATGGGGATGAGAACATAAAACACTCAGGCTTGCAGGCACTTGATCCAGATAGCTAAGCCTGTCAACATCACTGAATAACCTTCGTTGGCCCAGCAAAGCACATTAAGACATATTGACTCTGCTTTCTGGATAGCCAAAGGGAAGGTGTACCTCTGGCAAAAGCAGGTCCAGACATCACAGGGCTAGTGGACAGAATTGTTATTGAAATGAATGGTGCTGCAACGCTAGAAGAGAGTATAGAGGAGAGCCTGAGGGGAATAGTACACGGGGCAGCAATCATACACTCTTCTTAAGTACTGCTTAGTTGTGAAGAATAGAGCTGCTTCCCATGACAGGCCCCGAAAAGCACACCTTTGGCAGCCGGTCACCCTCCAGCGAACTCCAGATGGGGTCGGCAAGTCTGGAACATGGTTTCTGAATTGAAGCAGTGGACTGTGAAATAGGAATTACTGGCAGCTCTTAAGAATATCAAGATAACAGCCGTATTCCTTAATACAGAGCCCCTAATAGACATCTAGAAACCTATAAAACAGACAATTCCTCTATATCATCCTTGTTAAATCAATGTTCTTATATTACCCTCATCATTTTTCCTTTAATGTTTATTACATTTTGCCACCACAATTTATTTTTTCATATCCATCAGCCGATTAAAGACTTTATCCTGAAGGTACACACATCCTCATGACCTACGTGAAACTGACCTGAGGAATTTGGTGGGGTTGGTGGTGGTCATGGAGTTTAAACCTGTTCTTTTTTATTAATCTTCCTTTCATCACTTCACCCTTCTGATTTTTCTCCTTCTAGGAAACCTGAGAGCGCTTCCATTTCTTGGCTGGAATTTGAGACTCACCAGCCTGGGTGGCCTGCATCACCTTGTTGTCCTGTACCTGGTTTGTTCTCATTCTTGCCTTGTGACACCAAGCACAGACCAGTATCGTCATGGAATCGTTCCAGGTATAATTGGTATCTGTGGAGAAGATGAAGCTCAGCTTGGGGTTAGATAGCATGGGCCTCAGTTGGATGGTGATGCATACAGATATTCATGTGAGCTCCCACCAGTCCTAGCCAGCATGGCCAATCAGAACAGGTAATGGGAGTTGCAGTGGAACAACATCTGGGGGGCCACATGTTCTGCATACCTGGGGTGGAGGGTAATCTGTGTGAGAGAAAGAGAGAGAGAGATTTGCATCTGCTCCAGTGGTGCAGGGGGGCTGTTCATCTTCTAAAGAAATGTAATATATGGAGTGACTCATTGTTGGAAGCTACTGTATGATGGAAATGATTAGCTTGGCTTTTAATGAATGGATAAGACCAATCCATGGAGGCTGGGTGTGTCAGCTATCTGTGTCACAGGACACAAGCAGCCCACTTCAGACAGTCATGTGAAGATGTCACACACATTGGAAGTAGAGGGAGCAATGGAGATGGTCTGAAGGCTCATCCTCTACATCGGCATGGACAAATGAAGCTTGGACACATCAACTACACATCAAATGCACAGGCTTCAAAAAGCACTGGAATACTGCTTAAACAAGGGGCAAGAAAAGAATAAATCCAACCAGGGAGAGAAAAATAAAGGGTGAAGGCATGGGCTACAAGAAAAATGGGAATCCAGTGAAGTCAGGATGGAAGAAGAAAAGTGAGGATCCAACATAGCAAGTGAAGTAGAGAATGCAAGCAAGGGCATCAAGAAAAGAGACACTCTGATAATGGGCAAGTAAAAGAGAGAACCCAAGAGAGTATAGAGTCAGCTTTCAAAGAATTTCAGGATCTGTGTGACTGTCTCCTGCTGGAAAGAGTACTGAGCAAGAAAAATCCTTGGTTTTATCCAGCTGACTGCTTGGTACAATTCTATGACAGGGCATTTAATGTGTAATTAATTAATCCACCCATCCATCAATCCATCTTTTCATGTGAAATAGGCATGATGCAACAGTTTAAGATGCAATCATTATGTTTTACATCTAGGGTCATGGAATGCATGTTTACTGAGAGGTAAATCCTACAGAGTTCAAGGTAGCTTAAATGGGCATGGGATTCCAGCCTGCACTCCTTTAATAAGAAGGAAACAGAAGGGGAAAGGACTGACTGAGACACCTGTACTGGAATCCAGCCAGAGACATTCTCACCTTCTGCTTGCTATTCACGCAATTGTTCTGAAGTCAGAGAGCTGTAAGAATGAACAATAATCAAGAGCCAATACTTCATGACCTCTGAAACAAGCCAATGTTAACAGGCTCACTGTAGTATTCCTGTTTGCAGAAGTGGTCCTTTCTTGGGAAAAGGCAGGCGGATTTTCCAACTGCATTTTATGCACCTGTATCCAGGTGTACTGAAAACTGGACACACATTAGGAATATATTGGCAATGAAGTTATTTCCAAGAATCTATCCAGTGCATTGTGCAAGCATGGCCAACACACATCCTCAGAGTATTGCCACATTTCCAAATGATGCAATTATCAAATTATCAAAATACATAAATAATGTCGAGAAAATGCAGATTTGAAGGTCCAATGGGACACAGTAGTTAGAGTATAGAATGAACTCAGGAGAACTGGATTTCTGGTGACTTTGGACCAGGCATGAACTTTCAGCCTAACCAATCTCACAGGTTGTTGATAGGATAAGACTTTGGGTGGGTGGATGCGTCTGTCTGTGTGAGGTGGAATGAGGACCATATAAGCCAACTTTGGCTCCTTTCTAAAGAAAAAAATGATGGAATGTAAATATAATAAAAGTAAGTAAAAGTAGATTAGGGAAGCTTTATTGTTCTGTGTTTGAGGAGGACACAAAGGCCTGGAGTCTTGGGGTGGGGAGTGTGATTGGTTGTAAATTCTGTTTGTGCTGCTCTCCCCCTTCCCTTCCCCATTTCCTTGTGTGCACTAGTACCTTCTGTGTCTTAGTGATTGCACCCTCCACCCCTATTCTGTTTACCTTTGAAATAAATAAAATCCATTTTTCCGAATGCTTGGGTTGTCTTGTACTGTATCCCAAATGCAGGGACCAGGGAGTCTCTGATTGAAGGTTACAGCCCAGGAATGTTGAGGAGTCTATGGCAGCTGACAGCTAAAAATATATAGAGATTTTTTAAAATCATTTGGGATTAACCAAATTTAAGATGGAAAACATGGCAAACTGTGAGGAAACTTGTGTCCTTGTTGAGCCATCATGCTCATGGCTCATGTATTATTATGGGTTTAAATGTATGTATTAGGTGTTTGATTTGTAAGCTGTCCATAGATGTGCAATGTAATTGGATGGGATAAAAATACCCAAATAAAAATAAATCTTAATGCAGTGTTACTTGCTTTCTGCTCCTTGCCTGTTGAGGTCTGGTTTTGTTTTTAGGTGATGTAATGGTGGTGCTTCTATGCAGTGGTTGCTCTTATCTTGTTCTAAGTAAGGGATCGAGCCTTCAGCATTTGAAGAGGGAGTTTGCATGCATGGGCACGTCCATGCATGCACTGCCAACTCCAGGGTTCTCTGGAGAAATCCATTAATCAGGACAAATGGCTGTGAAAACAGGTTGCAGCTCTATTTTAATAAATGCAACTGAAGATTTGATTGACCTGTCAGTTCGCATCTTTAAAGTTCTTCTGCATTTTTGCTCAACAATGAATTTTTCCACCCCCAATTCTTGAGTTCAAATATCCTCAAGTTTCAATAAGCTTATCTGGACATCTCTTTCCCCCTTCATTAGCATTAACAAATCCCGGTGCAATTGACTTTGAGATTGTCTGTGGCTTCTTCTTTGACCTCAGCCCATCAATGAATCTCATTGAGAATTAGCATCATGATATTTCATGTAGTAACTCTCCATCTAATATATGCATGGGCCTCTGTGTGTGTTGCGAACCTTTTGGAGACAAATGTCTTGGAACTGTTTCATGATCAATGAATAAACAACAGAAACAAAATATATAGTTTTGGAGTCTTTGCTTTAAAAAGCAACAGATGATTCATTTCTAAAATAAAGTTTGGTAAGCCTCAGATCTGCAATGTACCGATATTTCCCTGCCTCTGTAGCCATACCAAGATAGGGGAAGAAGGAAGGTTTTTGTCTTCTTTATTAGTATGTTAGTGTTTGAAGGGAAAATACAGAACATGACACTTTCTATGACTAAACTATTTAAAATGTAAAAGCCATGATGGATTAGAACACAAGTTCACCTCTTTCAACATCCAGTTTCCTATCCAATCAGATGCCTCAAAAAAAAAAAAAAAAAAAAAAAAAGCTTGACATTTGTCAATACCTTTCCGGTAGTGCTGTATTTGAAATAAACAAAAATATATACCTTTGGAGAGAGAAAGAGAGAGAGAGAGACCCTGGGATATGTATGAGTTCCATTCCTGCAAACATCCTTACATCAAATTTGTATGGGAGCTGGATCACATGAGTAAGCCAAATGTTTGTCTTAATATATGAACATATTTTACCTTTCTTTGCATATTAAGCACTCAAGAAACACTTCCATATTCTCTAAAACATCTTTAAAAAAGCATTGTAATAATAATGATAATACAGTAATAATAAAGTAACTGCAGGTACTGAAGGAGAGATAAAGGTATATACGTGTGTAGGTACAGAGTATTATACAAAGCAAACAAAAGAAACAAGTCTTAAAACATTCTCAAGGTAACATCAAGCCTAACATTAACGGATGATGATGGTGGTGGACCCTGTATTGGAGAGTCAGGGTTTGCTTGTGCTGCTGGTTACCATTGGAGTTACTTTCTTCAAGTAGGCCTCAAGTCATTGCATTTTTCACGCTATAAAAGGCCTTGTAGCAGCTGAGGCCCTAGTTTCAAGGGCAAATGCTACAGAAAAATGAAAGGGAATCTATGCACCCTATACATGCCCCAAAGCATATTAGCTTGGGTATGCCTGAACTGACATCCAGAATGAAAAGCTGCAAATATTGTGTCTCTATGGAACTAGGTTGCCACGAATAATGTGTTGCCAGATGTGTTGCATAGTGCCCTAGAAAAAACTGTGACTATCTCTAGTGAATTTCTATCCCTAGGAAAAAGCTGTAACTATCTCTAGGGAACTACATGGCCAGTGATGACGAGTCACCAAACACATTGCATAGTTCCCTAGAGATTTTCATGGCTTTTTTTTCTTAGTGATATTCATATAGGGTTTATAGAGGTCCACATGTTTATAAGCACAGGTTGTTTGTAACCCAGGGACTAGCTAAGTATGAAAAATAAAATAACACATATTTTCAACCATTGTCATTCAATTTAACAAAAAATGCCTTCCAGGAGAAAAAATTACGGTGAAGAAAATCTCAGATATATTCATATGGGCTGAGTTAGATTTCTTACATGTGTCTAATGAGTACAAGTAATGCACACAAGTTTCCTGTTTTTTTCATTGTACAATCATCTGCTTAGTACTCTGGAGTCACCTTGGCTTCCCAAATTTCAATTAAAGTGCAAGTAGAAATTTCTCCTAGAAGGGTTTGGTTGTCCTTCCTTCACACTAGAGAACTATGGAGAGAGGTATACTAGAAAGAAAAAAACAAGCAAGCAAACATGCAATAAACCCTCATGAAGACACCGAGAGAGAGAGAGCATCAAAAACCCTAGAAATGGTGAGCTCTCCCTATAAGAAATTGTAGAAAAAAATCCCCCCTCCCCCCCCCACACACAACTCCTTTCCACATACATATGGGGGAATTTTTTTGAGGGCATCTGTTTACAATTCTGCTTCCAGACCGCCAACCAGGAATGCATGGCTCTGTGCGCACGGGTTGTCTGTTCCTTAGCTTTGTCAATGTGGGATAAACAACATCTGCATCTCTCAGCAAGATTCATGTTTGCTTGTATGTTTGATATGTGGAGTCCTCTGGGGCTCCCTCCACCCCTGCTACTGGAGAAACAGCTTTGGAGCATGGAAGATTTCATCAGCAATCCATGGAAAGTAATCCATGGACTCTTAGCTCACCTCGGTGCTGATTCCTGAAATAGCATTTGGAGACTCTTTTGGGCACAGAAGCAAATAGTTATACTCTGTATTGCTGTTACCTTTCCCAGTTCTCCACAGGAGACTAAGCTGGTGTTGTGAATGTATAAAACTCCTATCTTGTCCCTGTTTCTTGTTTACAGTTCTCCCTAGCTCCAGAGCAGCAACAGCAACATACTGTCAACCCCATTTCTTTTCTGTACTTGCAATCCATATTTTTTGTTAGCATTCTTGAGACAGCACAATTCCATTTTTTAAAATAAAAGGAGGAATACATAAAGCCCTCTCAGAATCACAGAGATGGCTCTGCATCTACTGTGCATTAAGACCATGCTGAAACATTTATGTTGCTTTTCTGATTGTAAATATCTCATTATCTAAACATATTTGTGGGCCTCATTCAAGAAACCCCATGGCAGATAATGACTTCCATCAGGAGTTGTCCCACTGAACTTCCATCATTCCAGTCATGTATCTCAACCTTGCCCGTATCCACTTTTTGAGATGAACTTCTCAGCTGGGAATATTAATTTCCCCCCACTTTTCTTGCAAAATGCCAATGCAATTTGCATAATCCTCCCCGTCTCCATTTTATCCTCACAACAACCCTGTAGGTTAGGTTGAGGCTCAGGGACTGGCCCAGTGAGCAGCACGGACAAGTGAGGAGCTGAACGTGGCTCTCCCAAGCCCCAGTCCAGCACATGAACCACTATGCTGACCTGGATTTCAATAAGCTCTCAGGGTCGGTTCTGGACACACCAGCCATGCAGAAGGTGCATTGGTATATGGAGATGACAACAAAGATTAGATTTGGATGGAATTAGGCTTGGAGATAGAGTGGGTTTAAAGAGGAAACTGCTTCCACTTTAAAAAGGGTGACAGATTTCAAGTCAAGCTGAGAAATATAATTAATTTTCTACCTTTCCAATTAGTCCTTTCATCCATTTGCACACAAGCAAAGAAACCAAAAGGAAAATGACCGAGGAAAGTAACCTGGGCTGTAGACACAATTGCACCTAAGCGTCTCCCCCCTTCTTGCTGAGCCCATGCAGCCTTATGGAGGGGCCATAGCTCAGTAGGCCCCAGCTATCAGGCTCATACAAGAAATGTCTTCTAGTCTTCAAGGTCACTATGCAACTTCAGAGAGCCTTTCCCAACCTGCCCTCCCTACTAGGTGCGTTGGCCCTTTACTCATATCATCTCTTACCATAGAGTAGATCTGATACAAGTTGGATGCATCTAGCCTGGCGAAGGCTACTTTGGAAGCTGACTGACTGGGACATTCAACCAAGCTAGAGTGCCTATTTTGCACTTGGTATGAACAGGCTTCTCACTGGATCATAAGAGAAACATCCTGTTGGCGTCTCGTCCAGAGCTTTTCCTCCCACAGTGGCTGACCAGATGTTCCCAAGAAGCCTTAGCAACTCTGCAACAACTGGTAGATTCCATAGAGCTACCATGTAACATGGCACAACGGACAACGCAGGAGGAATTGACTGTGTTTGGGGGGAAAACACAGTACTTCTTCTGTGTTACAGCATTCGCATGACTTCTTCACCATGCTGTTATTCAGCTAACATTTGAACACACACTGAGGGTCATGCTAATCACCTGGACAAACGGCAATGGGTGTTCACATCTAACTGTACTCCATGCCATGTAGACAAGAAAGCTCCTTACCTAAGCAAAGCTTTAGCTGGTTTACCCATTGCCTCAATGATGTGGAATCCTGAGGATTAGATGACCCACTAAGAGGAATTAATCACGACTTATCAAGCTGTTTCTGCTGCCATAATCTAATGCACAAGCAGACAGTGAAATAATCCAGTCTTAATCTCTCCCCCATTGCCCCACTCCCAAAATGCCCTTTCATGAAGGTTACTAAACCTGGAGATGCTCACTGAAGCGTGGAGGTCATGGGTGACTGTATTCAACTGTGGCTGGCATGGGAGAGGTGAGGTGATGCGTAGCTTCTGTGGCATTCAACACAATTCAGGAGAGTGTGTGTGTGGGGGGGGGGGGATTTTTTTTTTAACCAGTGAAGATTGTTTTAAGGATTCTGGAGATGGGTTTCTGTCCTTATCAGGCCTTTCCCCTACACTCCAGGGAATGAACAAAACAGGTGTTGCACTCTGAACACATACAGTAGCAATTTGCTGCTCTGTACAACAGCCAGGAGAAAACAGAAAATCCATTAGCATTCACAGCTAGAACTGCACTGAGTGCTCACTCAATAATATTTTCAAGGTAAAGAGGAAGGGGATTTGGTGGGTAGGAGTCTAACATTTTTCTCCAAATCCATTCATTTTACCTCTCCTCCACTGTTGTTTCTAGATGTTTATAGCCACAATTACCTGTCTGTGCTGTCACTGCCCTGCACCTCTTTCCCTGTCCACCTCCATATCTGTTCTTTTTGCCCAGTCAGGGACCATTTCTTACGTATATGTAATTATCACATATGTGCTCTAGTCAATCCAGGACAGGGATGTGAAATGCTTGCAATTCTATTCTATTTCTTCTATGGAAGGAGTGATAAAAGAAGCAGAGGGACCTAGAAAAGAACAAAGTTCTTTTGTTGGTCAGATCAAGAAGCAAAGTCAAAAACAACAGAGGAGGTGCAGATGTGTGGTGGTGTTTTAGGATAGGAGAACTGTGGGCAATCCAGAGGAAGAGGAAAAGTCTGGACATCTGGAGAAGTCTGGAAAAGGAAGGAGGGCTGGGCTGGAAACACAAATGGGCAGAGAGCAGAGCTGCAGAAGTGATGAAGGCTGTGAAATTCACACATTAACTTCAAATAACCAGCCAAATCGTGGGCTGCCTGCCTACTTCTAATTTTAAAGTGTTTCTCCTTCCGGAACATCACGGCTGCAAGGGGCCCAAGTATATGTCTTCCAAAATATCTCCAGCTTTTCTTAACAGGCCAGAACTGTTGTCGACTTTTTTTATATTAAAGCAGTGGTTTCACTCTAACATTAACTGCTTAACAGGCTTCCCTCTGAAGAGGACTTCAGCTATACTGTGTGATGTCTCTGTTGTGGAGTGGGTAATGCACTTAAATGAAGCAGGCTATTCATTAGATTCTACTGATCTGTGGCTTTCTGGTACATGGGGAGCTGTGACAACCTTTCAAACCAAGGGAAATCTTTCCCCAGTCCCTGAGGTCCTGGCCTTCTTCAAAGCAACAGTCCTTGCCGACGGATTAATTTATCCCAACAAGGTCTCATTCACTGAGATTCTCCAGGAAGAATGACAGAGGTAGTCACTAGTCACCCTCAGCCACCTGGTGTGTAGCTCCAGCTAAACATGCAGACAGCCATTCAGAACTAAGTGCCATGCCCTCAGGCTACTGCTGTGATGGGCCGTCCTTTGATAAATAAAATATCACTCAGGGAACCAACAGCAGACAGCACAAGGCTGTCTGAAAGTGAAGCTGAACAGCCCATAGAGGTATTTTAAAGCTCCTCGCTCTTTTTTGTCTGACTGTTCAGCAAGTTTCCAAATGCTGACTAATCCCTTTACCTTTTGTAAAAAGTGTGCAGGGATAATTAAGAGTCAGGATGGTTTTTAATGCCATTTTCTTTGTGTATGTGGTCGATACTGACCAATATAACCTTGCATTGTGTTGGTTGTGGGGAATCCATGACAGAGAAAGAGGAAAGAGATTTTTCTTCTACAGAAGGGTTGGAAAACCTGCAGCCCTCCAGATGTTCCAGATGCCCGGTACCCATCAGGACCACCTTCTGTGGTCAGTGTTCAGGGATGATGGGAGATCTGCCTGTCAACATCTGGAAGGCTACTTGTCCTCTACTTCTGCTCTATTGGCAACAATAAGTTTCTGCACAATGATCCCCTGATCTCTGTTGCAATCTCCTTGAAGTTCAAGTAGGGGGTGCTAGCTCAGTTCCTGACCTTTTGGATGAAAGTGATAAGAACAGAAGAAGCAGTCCTAGACCAAACCAGATCAATGATCCAACTAACCCAGGTTTAGCCACAATTACTTGAAATGGTTTTCCAGAGTTCCATGCAGGATTCCTTCCAAATCTGACTCAGTGATGCTGGAGGTTTGAGGGGAGTCTTCTGCTTGCAAAGCAGGGGCTCTGCTAACTGAGCTGTGCCTCATTCCTGTATTGATGGTTGAAACTATTTCCAGACTGGTATCATCCCTGGATTGTATCCTGGAAAAGCCTTGTGGGATGACCTATGTCGAGTAGTGGATGGAGAACTTGGTCCTTATTGATTCTGCTGCTCCTCTCAGTGGATTTTGATACCATCAACCCTCATATCATTTCGGAATGTATAGGTGGAGTGGGGCTCCACAGTTCTAAAGCATTTCTGGTTTTACATGCAGCATAACTAAAGTTTCCCCCATCCATACTGTTGAATTAAGGCTGCAACCTCTGTATTAATTTTTTTCTGGCAAAATCCTCATCTTTAATAGCTGTATGTCAGCCAGGTACAACCCAATCCTTTAGAAGCTGGGAATAGCTATGCCTGTACTGAGTTCATCTGGTGCAGGTGGATAAGAATTGTGCTTGTTTGATAACAGTTCATGGAAAACCATAGTATTACTTCATATTGGAATGGAAAGGCCATGCAGTCTAAATATTTTGATTGTGTGAGTAAGTAAATTACCAAGATTGATTTATCACTATACTGATTCTCTGGTCCAGCATCAGCTGATTATCAATGCAGATGAGTAAAAATGTGCCTTCCTCATTTACAGGCTGCAAAAGTGGTGTGTGCTTTTGTTGGAGCCTTTTTTTGGAAATCTGCAGCTAGGAACAAATTCATCCTATGGTTTGAGTCACTTGCCATTTTCAGTAGTGACCATGTGGCCTGCCACTAACACAAGTGGTAACAGCTGCAAATATTGAGGCAAATTCATGTCGCCACTGATGCTTTTGTTTTGTCTCTTCCTCTATTCACTAGGAATATATGAGAACTGAGTTTCAGTTTGCTTTTGATTAAAACATCTCTAGTTCACTTCTCAGACTGAACATGGATCCAACAATCTGTGGTCAAAGTCTTTACATCACTGAGCTTGTGACAAGATTTGTGGATCGAAACAAATGCATATGACAGCAAGCATACACATGAAAAATGTGTATTTTGGGAAAATGTCCACAAATATGCTTTAATGAACATGCACATTTCAACACTGTACAGAATTGATGTGTACGTTAGGAAATATGCACAAAATAAGCATATTTTCATGTAAAAAAGAGCTCAAAATCTGATATTGACCTCACCTGCTGCACCTGCACTTTGCAGGAGTTCAATAAGCTCAAGTTTTGCTAATCCCTACTTTTGCACATCCCTATTTACACAGCCCTAGAAATTTAAGCCTGTTTCTTGCTAACTTTGTTGTGCACACGAAACCAATTCTCCCCAACCTCAAGACGCTTTGTGCCATGACTCATAACATTCTTGCTCTTTGGCCATGTTATCTGGCACAGTGGAGGTTGGGCCCAATATCTGGAAGGCACTAGGTTGCGGAAAGTGGCAATGATCACATTTAATCCCTTGTGGTCTAGATCACTAGAGACATGTAGCAGAGGGAATGTCTCCCTGTCCAGCTTAAATAATGCTGGTGAAAATCCCAAATATTCCCAATCAGGATCCTTCTAAAACAGTGACAACCTGTAAATGACCATATACAGATCTCAGCATTCCAAGAGCCTAAGTCTTGGAATGCAGGTCTTGCCATTCCAACTCTAGTCCAGAAAGTATAAATATAAGGTATGCCATTCCCCCATTGGTCACCTCCCTCTTCCCTCCTGTAGCCTCCATACAGATTGCTTTGTCTCTTCAATCAAAGATGAGAGAGAGATCATACAGCAAGTAAACAGTAACATATCATTAGTTTTTTGCTTCCATGCAGCTCCTCTGAAAAGACACAGCATTCAGTGTCATCCTTAACACCAGTATTCAGAAACATCCCTGCAGTGACTAAAATAATCATCCTACAAACAACCTCAAATGAGCTCTAATTGCCTAAAATGCCACATTTACAGCTGGGATACAGGGAAAGCAGCATGGCATGTGACTATCACTGTGCTTCTCTGATTATACGGTACCTCCGGGATCAGATAGAGCTGGAAGAGAAATATCAGCCTATTAAAAAGAGCCCTTTGGAGTGGCATTCCTCCCACATCCCTTATGGAGTCAAGGGGAAGCCTCCCATTGCATGCTGGGAAGAAAGAGACCTCTATTGTGTGATGGGTGAAGGAGAAAGCAGGGCAGGGAGATTGGTTAAGTCATGAAGGCACATTCCAGAAAGACAGATAACAAAATGACCCTTTTAGGGGATGTTCTAAAATAGCACACCGGTGTCATTTAAGACAAGGAAAGAGAAGAAGTGAATATTGTGAATGAATGCGCACGTGGCACATGTGTACATGCACTCACACACACTAAGAGTGGTTGCAGAGGTGGAAAGAAGGCCCATAAGAGCAAGAAAACAATGTGGAAGTTGTTGTTCAAGCAGCTATGCACAATAGGCTATGTCATATTGCAGCCAATTTATACCGTTGCTTCAGGTTTGGAAAAATAACTGCATATGCTAGTAAAGGTTATAGAAAAGAGCAATATGCTAGCAACATACAGTTCAAACACTGAACAAGAAGTTCCACAAAGGTACACCTAAAGTCTATGCAACACACAAAAACATGGATTTTAGCTGCTCTCCCAAAGTTGGTTAGGTTTCAGCATTGGATACATCACACTGTATATTTCTTCATGTACTCACTCTCAGTTGCCCTCACTCACCACCAGTGATTTCATCACAGAGTCAAATCTAAGAGAGTACCATGTGATCATATCAACTGTTGATGCTGCTTGGCTGAGGATGGCTGGAGTTCCATGAAAACGTTTCTGAGTTTTCTAAAACATGAAATAATAATTTATTTCCATGAAAGGAAAATCATACTGACACATGGGCACTTCCATCCATCTGATTCCCAGCAGAATTTACTTACTGAGCTTTAGCTTTCACTGTGGCACAGGTTCAGTTTTATATCCTTGAGTTTATAAAAACTGGCTGGGAATGAGAGCAAACACAAAGAAATACTCAAAACTTTAGCAAGAGACAAAAGTCATGGACATTTGCTCATTCTGAAAATTGACAGCAGTTCAGTTCATCTGTAAAAGAACATCTCAGTCTGGTTTAGTTGCCAGCATCTGAGAAAAACAAACAAACAGATGCTACAGTTGAAAGGTGAGCTGAAGGGAGTGAAAGAGTGTTTGAGACTATTCTTGGAAAGATATGGTGAGATAGACATGATCAGAAAGCTGTCTTAGACAAAGTTAGACTGTTGATCCCTCTAGCTCAGTACTGTCCAGAGTGCTTTGAAAAGCTGTGCCCTTTGAAAATGGACCTTCAAGGAGTACTATATGATAAAATTGCATAATTAGCAAGGACGGTGAACATACATACACACAATGGCTGCCCCTCCACATGTATTGAGAGGTGTTCGCCTGATCTTTGAACAGGTTTCTGAGGAAATTAAGTCCCTTACCAACAGAGTCATACTGGGTGGGAAAGGGTTATTGGCCAATTGAGTTAGCCTGAGCACGTTCTTTTCTACCTGGTAATAATTCTCCAGCATTTCAAGGCAATATCATTTTGACTGCTGCAAGATTTAGGATCCTGATACAAGATCCTTTAATAATTGAAGAAAACAGAGATTGAAAGGCAATCTTCTTTTCTGTCCTTTATTTTAACCCTTTTTATTATTTTAGATAATTTACATTGGATACATGTTAAATAAATGGCACAGTTACTGAACCACAATTTAGAATAATAGCATATTAATTAACAAGCAAGAGAATAAGCCCAAAAGATCAGGAAAGGAAATAAAACAACATAGTAACAGAAATGTTTCTCCTAGGTACTAAAGTACTATCGAAGAAAAATTCAATTGTATTTCCAGTTAGCCAAATCAACTACATTCCTGGGCATTATAACGGTAATCATCAGAACATTTAGGGTTAGCTCTAACCATTGATTCAAATCAAGGTTATGCATGCAAACTCTAGGATATAAATAAGCAAATAAATAAGTTCTTACCCATAATTCACCTCACCTATTCAGGATTGCACAAATCATTTCTTTGTGGGAAGGACTCCACTTTTGCTTCCAAGGGATTATAGAAACTAAAAATTCAGAATTAATACTTTTCTGGATACCTCCCACATGAACTCCAAAAGTTCCAAAGATACTTCCTTTAGTATTTCAAGGTACGTCCAGATAAGAAGAGGGACATTCCCTACACATTTTTACCACATATAAAACTTCCTGGTGTGACAGAAGCACACAGATAGATAAAAGACTAATAAGAGATTAAGAAGATAATAAATATGTATAATCCTCATGAACAACATAAACATAAACATTTTGTTTAAAATACCTGTAGATTCACATGATGATTACCTATTTCATCCATTTGCTGGATACTTGCAACATGTTTCATGCTAATCTTTTTGAGTGCCTGTTTCTGTCTGCCAAAGCACAAATCTTCTAAAAGATTTCCAAAGAACTTAGCTAAAGAACACTTTGTTAATCCAAAACCAAAACCAAAACAAGGTGGAGATATTGTGTAGCTAACCTGCTTACCAACATACCAGTTCTTCAAACAAAACAGAAAGAAGGAAGGAAGGAATGGAACCAGCATTTCCTAGAGTACATTGCAAAGTCAGTTTGTATGGACTTGGACATAAGGGCTGAGGATATGTTCCCCTACCGTCTTTCAGCAGGAGATTATAACACACTTTGCACTCCACTGCTGTAATTAAAGTAGTATGTCAGAATAATTACCTCTTGCAGCTAGAATCTGGTACTCTCCCCTTTCCCTCTCCCAGTTTAGTTTCACAGAGTGGAATTACCTGCACTTATTGTTTGTGAAGCGTTGCATTTCCATTAGGAATCTGACAGTTTTATCCAATAATGAGGACACATAGCAGCATAACAGAGGTTGGCATTAAGCCTACAATTCCATCACCGGGCTATTATAACAGGTGAGGGCTGGTGTCACTGTGCTGATGATGTCAGATATGCGTGAATGACATGCTAACAATTTGGTGAACAATCCCAGGCAGCCCGTAGAACAATCTGTTAACAAATGAGAACAGCTGTCAGCGGATGGCATCAAAACTGCCATTTCCTCACTGATAAGTAAAGTAAAGGAAAAGCACAGAGCTTGACTGAGTGTGACAATTCATATATCTAGCACTGACAGTTCATACCTTTGGCAACTCATTGAAGAGTGTGGCAACAGGCACTTAGCTTTGGACTCCATTGGCTGTGAATGTCAAGAGATCATCTCCATCCACACACCATCCTGTTGCACTAATCCCTTTCATCCAGACCTCCGTCACATAGCTGGTTCTAAGAACCTGTGTGACCTATGGGGGAAGTGGGGGAGAGGTTATGGGCTTTGGCAAATATTAGAAAACCATCAACACATTAGCAACATGGATAGTGTCAATAGTATGTGAAGATTACACTAGGCTAAATCCTTGCCTGTGGATGGAAGAAAGGTATCCACTAAGCATGGGCTTATGCCAATGTTTTCTTTAGAAGTTAAATGTTTCTTCAGGAGACAAAATGCACATCTCTTCCTTCTGCATTGTACATCTCTTCTAACCCTAACCCCTTTAAATGTTGGAGGAATCCCCCAGTGCAAATTTGTTCAGATGTTGGAATGCATTGGGGTGGGAAGCATTCAGGTACTGAAAAGGGTGGTCCTCTCAGAGGAAGGAGCTAGGAAGGATAAACTTTCTTCAAAGGTTTCTTTAAGTCTTGCAATTTTAAATTTCCATAAAGAACTCATTTCATACAGGCTGCATAAAACAATCAAATTCTCTTTTTTGAAGGTAGAACTGATTAACAGCTTCTACCCCAATTAAAAATATTTTTAAAGTCCCCTCCGGTCTCTGTGTATGAACACATGTATCAGGCTGATTTTTATTTTATGCATTTTTATGTTTATTTTATGCATTTTTTACAGTCCCTTGTTTCAATACCCCCTTCATGATACAAACAGACTCCATAATCAATGGTTTTAGATACAGGTGGAACGATTAGAGAGAAACCACAATTGTATCCACTATATACAATGGTCTATTTAAATACCTTTTGTTCATGTAATGATCACTATTCAGTATGGGACAAAAGATAACAAGCGCTCTTTTCCCCACCCAAGTCTGTCTCACACTTTCTCTTTTAGAACAGCAGCCTGAATAGGAAATTAACCACACTAAGAAGCAAAGCACAGAAGGACTATCCAGGACTGAAGAGGCAGTGATACTTAGCAATACAGGAAGAAGTAAGCACCCTTATGGATGAACAGGCACTCTTGCAAAGCTTATTCAGGGCACACCTTATTTCTGTTTTGCTCCCAACACACACACACACACGTGCTGCTTATGAAGATGGGATGAGAGAATGCCAGGGTTGGAAGGGATGTGTAGTTAATCTAACCCAGCTTCCCGCAGCATGCTCTGCTTTCCACCATACTTTCCATCACAAATGCACTGGAGTTAACTCGCATTACCCCAGTGGCTATACTAGTCAGGAATGAATGGGGTTGCCACCCAACACATCTTCAGAGTGCTCACTGCCTTTCTGATTGGGGCTTTCAACCTAGATCTTTGTTCCGTGCCTTGCCCAGCATCCTAACAATTATGCCACTCTGAGTCATTTGGAAATATTAATCCAGGTTCTGTTGTCCTTCTTCATTCTGGTAATGTGTCTGTGATGGAAGCCCCTGGGGTCTCCTGCACCACTTAATTGTTCCTTTGCTGGCATGGCCTGCTGGTCCTCGGCTCCAAAGAGCTGCTGCTTCTCCAGGGATGGGATCCGGACCTTACCAGCACATAGCAGATCTGTTACTCAGAGGGCATGGGCAGAAATAGAGAGTACATGGTATGTGAAACCAGAATGCTGATATTTAATTTCACTTTGTTCTAGGCAAGCAGGATGAGTGATGCTTTTCTAAGAGAAAAAGAGCCTGAGCCCGAGCGGCTTAGAACTAGAAGCCATCAGCCTTGTGTGTTGGAGCTTCACGTGGTGAGGCAATGGCATTGCAGTTTTTGGAACAGTAAGGCAGTGAAGTATCCCATTTTAACTGTGTCTACTCAGCCCACTGTGTGTGTGTGTGTGTGTGTGTGTGTGTGAGAGAGAGAGAGAGAGAGAGAGAGAGAGAGAGAGAGAGAGAGAGAGAGAGAGAGAGAGAGATGCATCACTGAAGGAGGAGGAAGAGGATAAGGGACAAGTGGTTTGCACTGAGTTTCCACATGCTAATTTCTGTGTATCTGAAAATAGAAACATGATTCTAATAATTTAATGAAAATATAGCCATCTCACCAAAATAGGGAAGACTGTGGCCTGCATGCCTATATGTCCTTCCTGCTGTCCAGGTGCTAACTGGGGAGACAAAATGATTTTTTTATATATGTTTCTTTATCTTTCAACCAGATTTGGACCAGGCAGCCCTTCAAATAGAGAAGCATCCTCTGTAAAATAAGTGTTGGGAAAATTTGGATAAATCCTGTCTGAAAAGCATTACTCCTGTGTGCCTTTGCATTGTGGGATCAAATCCTGTCTTCCTTCTCAAAACCAAGCTGTCACTGTTTAAAATGGCATTTCCCCACTCCTTTCTCTCACCTTTAGCTGTAAGCTACAGTAGACAGGCCATTTTAGCCCAAATATACATTGTAAATAGTCATTGTTGGAATTCAGTTTACAATACTCTTTTGATAGCCCAGAGGGCTTCATGTGCCCTGATCATGCAAAATGTTTAGAGTCGAGATAAGGGTCTGAGCTTATCATGAATAGTTTCTAGTAGCTTGAATTTGCATGTCTGAGCAGACCTGGAGATGGGTTTAAGTTACTCAACTAAAGTGTCAATACAGGCAATTAGAAATATTGTAATCTCATTGTTACAGTGTGATTGACTGACATTTCTTTATCTGTTCTGTATGTGATGACCTCAGAATCTTATTATAATCTCTACATTCTGTCATCAATTGCCCTGTACCTGTGTACCTATAAATGCCCTGTAATGGTATTGAAGCTTTGCAGCAGAGTTCATCTCTGCCTGCCCAGTAATGCATGCAGTATCGTGAGTGTACCGAGGGAACCCTGGGGGTAAAACAATAAAGCCTCAGAAGGTCTGGACGCCTGGTCTTTCCCACGAACCTGAGTTTTACTCCCTCTTCTCAAATTGAGATTCCGGGATTCTGACACCAGACAGCTCACTACCAATGCCTCCTACACAAGACAAGCTATAAAAGGCTTTGTTTGGGGGACATGACTTTGCCAGAGCAGCAGAAATAGCCTTCCTGCTTGAACCTTATGTCTGGCTTGGAACTTCAGCCCTGGCTGCCCTTCATAATTCCCTTTTCTCAGTTCCTTGCTGTCCTCTGACTGCCATCTACAGCTCATCTATCACAGAGCGTAGAATCTAATTTTGACAGGGGGAACAGCCCACATTTTCTCTCCCAACACCAGGTCATTCAGCTCATTGTTCACACTCATGGTTGGAGAATCACGTTGCTATTGCACTGAAAGTGCATCACCGGGAATACAGTGGTATCCAGCACTGAGACAGCAGCCAACCCTGCCATGAGGAGATCATGCTGTTGGGCACAGGACTGTTATATAAGGAAAAGCCAGTAGGAACAGACTTTTGGTAAATAACAGAAAGTGAAGAATCAGTGATGACTAGCCATGCACCAATGAACTCAGGACTGATGTGAGCACTGAGTTTGCTTCCAAGTTCACTTTGTTAAATTGATTATTCTTTTAGATAGGGCTACATTTCATGAAGCACATTCTTGGCCTGAGCAAAGACTTCAAGGAAGTTGGGAGACAGTGGCCTACAATACATAGGTAAACAATAGGCATAGTGGACAATGGGTAAGCATTGGCTTAGGATTCTCCCTATAATCATTCAGGATTCAAAGGGTAATGCCAGGCTTTTATAAATGCACTTACTCAGTGGGGCTCAGCTGAAGGAAGCATGCTTCAGGTTGGAGGTCAGGAAGTACTTCCTGATAATTAGGACCCCTAGGATATGGAATGAGCTTCCAAGGGAGGTGGTTGAGGGCCCATCAGTGAGGGTGCTCAAGGACAACCACATGTTGGGGATTACATGAGCAGAGCTGGCTGGAGCCAGGGGTCAGACTAGATGGCCTGGGAGGCACCTTCTGACTCCCTTTTTTCCTATGTTCTATGTTTTAATGTTTCTATTTTCTTTAGTAAAAAAAATTTTCACACAAATATTAAAAGGGGGAATAAAGGATCATACCTGTCCTCTTGGGTGGACACTTACATCTTGTAAGTGCATCACCTTTCAAAAAGAACAAAAGAGAACACCAGTTCACTTACACTTTGCATAAACTGATTTACATATATAGATGGGAATGGAAAAACGAGTGCTCTCACTTAGACAGGAATACAGAGCATCCCACAGTAGCGTACGAACCTGTTACCAGGTGTGCCTACCTGTTCAGTCCAGATGCCAACTCATGATGGACAACAGTTCATAGGGTTATTTTTAAACTGATATTGGACAGGGCAACCTTTCAAACATAGGACTGTCCTCCATAAAAGAGGACACCTAGTCACACCACATCCTTTTCCCCACCAGGGCTTGTCAGGTAAGTGGGGGGACAGTTGGGGCATGGGGCTGGCAGAGAGGGCTCTTTGTGTGGGTGCACTGGTGGGATGAAAGTGCTTCGAAGCCTTGGATAGTCAGGAGAATGACACAAATCCTTCCTGATTCTAAAGAGAAGGTCCAAGATGATTTCTGCGTTTGTCCAAGAAAAACCATGCAAAACCAATCCACTTCCATCTGTAATCATTTCCACGAAGACCGATTATTGCTTTGGCCTATTACTGAAAGTTTCTTAAAACTTTCTATTTTAAGAAAGACAGAAGTGACCAACTTCTTTACACAGGTATATATACTTCAGATCTTGAAAATATCCAAAAAGTGTTATACTAGTGAAATTTCAGGAGAACTTATTAGCACTAGTAAGTGATTATATTTAACCCTCTCTCTTTTTGTTATTCTAAAGTTGATGATAAACTTGAAGAAACTTTCTCAATTTAGCATCATGTATTACCAAACAACAAAACCATGAGTGTGAGATGAAACTAAATAGAGACAGTGGGTATGCATCTCTGACCTTTGATGCTGGTGCATGGGGCTCACACATTGACCTGGGTAGATAAGACTGTTCCTCAGCACATCATATGAGGGTGAGATTCCTCCCTGGCCCTCCGCCAACTTACCAGGCCTCTTCCGTATCCAAAGCCATTGGACCACCATATATGGAGCGGACACGTGCATAGAATCCAACAAGCGATGAGGCCTGCCTGATTGAGAATATGGCTGAGGAAAGCTGGAACTGAATGTGTGGGTATAGAAGATGAGCCAGCCTGAAACACTGAACAAAACTAAAACCAGTGGGGCCCTCATTCATCCAGAAAAGTGACATAGAATCTCCATTCCCTGCTCCAACACCCATGAATACCATTTGGAATTTCTTGTCTTGATCTCTAGAAGGGAAGTATCACATGCCTTTCTAGTAATCCTTCTTTTTCAGGGATGGGAAATGGATTCTGGCTGTGTTTGGAGGATGGGGAATAACATATGAACCAGAAAAGAGGCGAAGATCTCAAAGCTGATTGACAGTAGGGAATGTCAATGCAACTCCATACATTCCAGAGCACAATCCCCCACATCAAGAGATAAAAACACAAATGGAATAAAGGGCAACAGTATATGAGAGCCAGCATCGTGCAAAGGACAGGAACATCCAGATTCAAATCCTGCTTAACCAAGAAACTGTCAGGGTGACCTTGGTCCAATCACTTTCTCTCAGCCTTAAAAGGAATATCCCAAGGATAAATTGGGGATGGACTGAGGCGAAAGCCATATATATTGTCCCACAGTCTTACTGCTTCCCCATGTGACAGATGGGAAGAAAGAGTAGACCCAGAAGAGACAGTGACTCTGAGTTTGCTTGGTATGAATCTGTGGCCCATTTCCATGCAAGTGCAGACACCAAAAGTTGGCTGTGTTTTCAGTCATTAGTTTTGATTTGGGAGACTCTTGTTTTTATTTGTTTTTAGGGTTCCCCTGCCCCAGACAAGCAACAGGCACAGCTGATGTTCAGAGTTGCCTTCAGCTGACAACAAGCAAGACGGGTCAGTAGCCCTTGGTGAGGACCATCATTGTATAATAATTATTACAAAAGACTTCAGAGCCTCTGGTACAGAAGGTCTGTTTTCTGACGTGAGGCCTTTTGTCAGCAGCCTAAAGCCTCGATCCTGCTCAGCACTGCACAGAATGTGCTGTTTCGTAGGTTACTGAACGTTTCTCAACAGGTCAAATAAAAGCCGCGTGGCAATAAGGTATTACCAAGTCTTGTGTTTTTAACTCTTATCTCTGTGAGTATGTTGTTCCAGTTTTTGATGTTTCCAACAATCTTGTATGACTGTATTGGGCTATTTGGTCCCACAGGGAAACATTCAGAAGTGGGTAGGATGTGTGTGGGTGCAATCCCAAGTTCCCCTCGTCCAGGCACTGAATCTGCACAGAGATGTTATATTGTTTTAAGGATTTCAAAATAACACTGCAACATTGGAATTTTACAATACCAAGGCCCTTTCATGAGACTTTGAATGTACTGAAGGGGGAAATCTTCTGCTTAAAAGTAGTGATGTGACTAGTCCCACTCTCCACCCTCAACTTGTTGTGGTGCAGATTTGGGTCAGACAAAAACAGACAGACTTCCTCACATAGTACCCAGTCAGATTATGTGAGTCCCTTGGGCTGCAAGATCAAACCGGTCAGTCCTAGAGGAGATCAATCCTGACTGCTCTTTAGAAGGCCAGATACTGAAGATGAAACTCAAATACTTTGGCCACCTAATGAGGAGGAAGGACTCACTGGAGAAGACCCTAATGCTGGGAACAATAGATGGCAAAAGAAGAAGGGGGTGGCAGAGGATGAGGTGGCTAGATGGAGCTTGAGTGGACACCAGGGGACAGTGGAAGACAGGAAGGTCTGGAGGAATGTTGTCCATGGGGTCGCAATGGGTCAGACATGACTTCATGACTAACAACAACAGCAACAAAATATTGATGGTCAGGAAAAGGACACATGACCATCTGGGCACCTTGGGAGCCTGTGATTTAACTCTCAG
Organism: Varanus komodoensis; assembly: GCF_004798865.1. NCBI lineage: Eukaryota > Metazoa > Chordata > Lepidosauria > Squamata > Varanidae > Varanus > Varanus komodoensis. The sequence continues at coordinate 10,421,357 of NW_025335856.1, forward strand.
GCCTGAGGTAACCCACCTTGTACAATTGTTCTGAGCAGGGCAGGGGAGACCCTCTCACATTTAGAACTCAATCTATAGACAGTAAAAGTGGGATTGAATTTTTGGTACATTTTCCTGCTTGTGGAGCAGAAGAAATCTACGAAGTTTACAGAGGCAGAAAGTTTATTAGGAAAAGCCACTGCATCCCCCGTTCCTTTCTTGCTTGCTTAGATCAGATCTTGCTCTGACACTCTAGCACTGCCTCCATTGGAATGACACTATTTTCTGTAGTGTCATTCCAATCAAGGCATTGTGGGATAACCTGGCAACCTGCCTGTCTGCTGATTACAACTACTCCATGCTATGTTAAGTGTCGGTGGGGAAATATTTTAAGCAGGAAAGAGAGGGAAGAGATGCTGCTGCTACAGCTTTTGCTAACAAATCCCTTTCCACTGAAAGCAGTCCAATAGTCTCCTGACTCATTTCTTCCTCTCCATTCTGGCTTGCTACCTGCTTTCTGAAATTCCTGGAAATGGTTTCAGGAGAAGGCATTTCAACATCACAATGTTGTGGAACAGCTTCCACCTTAATATTGATCACAAGCACTGGATAGATGCTTCCACAAATCTGTGTTTTTTAAATAACTTTCTGTAGTCATCAACTAGTAAAAGGAGCATCAGTAAGATGAGCCTAGTCTTCCTGAAGATATAAGGAAAAGTGATGGGTGAATCTGTCATATTAACTTTCTCCAATGCCTCTACACACCCTCTCTGTGTGTACGTGTGCAAGTGTGTGTTGTTTCTGTCAAGGACAGGCAAATGAGCAATGTTTGCGATCAGGAGGTTTCTCCATACATAATCCTGTAGCTTGTCCCATGCCATATTTGTTGTCTTTGTGATCAGTGCTCACTTTACACAAACAGGAGAACTGCAGAGAATGAGCAGCAACTGAATGAGAGACGTGCACCAATCTCTCAAAAACTATATATATCTCCCAAAATGTATACCTGACTCCAGAAACGAAAGCAGGACTGATTCAGTCTATAGAGAAAATGTGCAAATTTGTGCAACTGGAACTGAGAACTGGAATGATAAAAACACCAGGCTAGTCATGTCCCCAAAGGATAACCCATGTAACCTGAGCCATCCACACCGCCAGGGATAGTGAAATCCCTTGCCAGAACTCCCAGCCCAACCCCCTGGTAGCCCAGTTTCCCAGGTAAGTATGGGACCTACCTGTATTCAAATTTATCAATCATCACTTGTGGCAGGAATTCAATCCAATGGGCATCTGTCATTGCAACCTGGTCAGTAAAGGTATAAAGATTCCGCCACGTGCTCTGGATCGATTGCATTTTCTCGAACTGATTGGACTTACTCTTGAAAATAAAACATAGTTTTGCTTCTCTCACTCTTGTCGTGCTTAATTGGGCAGAGTGTGCCAATCTAGATCCCACCAAAGGGACCACTACCAAAGGGACTCCACTGGCTTGCCTCTTGAGGCACCAATACTTTCTGGCATTCAGGGGTCAGCTGATCTTTGCCTGTGATGCAGAACTCACCCCCTCCTGCAGGAACAAACCTCTGGTCAGCTCCCACATCCTCTAAGGTTTCCTGACGTAGGTGCTTCCTTGGGTGGCTCCCACATATATCTCATTCATATCCCATATATTCATGAAGAGGATGAGGAGGAATCGTCCAGGGAGGGCATGGAAGAAGGTACCTTAAAAAAAGATGTACCTCTGCAAAGTAGAACATCTGAACCCCCTAGTTAAAAGATGGTTTCATACCATGGTGGTCTCTATAAAATATACACAGCAGCAGAGAATTCCTTCAGCTGAAGGCACCTTGGATATGCAAGCATGACAAGAAGCAGGTTACTTGTTCAGTTGGAGGGTATACTTTGCTTGGCTCCATTTGTGCTCTCCTTGTAAATTAGGAAATAATGAGTCCAAGAATTTTCAACTGGAGTACCATTCTGCCTGGAACTTCTTGCTACTCAGGGTATTGGTCAGGGGACACTGCATATAGCAGCATTCTGAAAGCCAAAGCTGGAAAACGGAAATACCTTCCCAGGGGTGGAGTCCAGCAGATCAGCAAGGAAGGTCCATAGTTCAGTGAAACTTCACATGCTCTACACACACCTCCCTCCTCTGTTCCCCCAGACAGGCTAGTAAGGCTTCTTATTAACCCTGCAGAGTCACTGACAGCCAGTACAGACCATGCTTTAGATGGATAAAACTGGTCTGATTTGGATTAAGATGGTTTCCTGGGTTTTCATGAACAGTAGTGAAAGTAAACATCAGCACCTCCTTCACACATCCTTCAGGTGTTTTGGACATCCGTTCCTATCAGTCCTAGCCAGCAAGATCAGAAATGCTAGGAGCTGGAGCTTGAATTATCTGCAGGACATCTGTCTTTGCAGGCTGCTATACATGAAAAAGAAAGGGGAACGTCTGGCATTCTTCGTCATCGTCCCTAGCAAGGATGCCTATAAGTCTGTACCGCTTGCGTATACTGAAGCCCTGCTTATATTGCCTTCTAAATTTCAGTGCCTGCTGCCCTGTACATGTGCCCACACATCCTAAGCATTGCCAACAAATCTAGGCCTCCAGATAACTGCAATCTGTGTAGTTGTGTGCATCTATATATACAGTTCTGTCTTTCTCAGGCAGAAACACACATATATGAGCTTAATAATAGCAATTAGGTGCTGCAGGCAGCTTATCTCTGTGGAATTTTCTTTCCCACTCAGTCAGTAGAAGTCACTCAGCTGTCAGAATAATTCACTTAATATTGTCAGATGTGTGTTTAAGAAATCCTCTCGGTGAGCTTTCAAGCCTGAACATAGGGGAGGGGGAATGCAAATTGGATGCCAGCAGAATCAGGATTTCTGGGCAGGAGTCTTGGTGCTGTGTGGAGTGTCCCTGAGGGGTCATTAGAAAAATGCCATGATCAGAGCACTGCTGATATACAGTTTTGCCTGACTAATTGGGGCAGGGACCATGTTACCAGATTGGGTGCAGAACTGAACTTTAGCTTGGTATGTAGGATATAAGCTCTAGTCTTGCATAGGCTGTGGAGCTTATTGCTGTGATATCTCTGGGGATGTGGTGCTCCTTTGCTTTTCTGGATACTACAAAACATGGTCAAACAGTTTATGTGCTAACAATTGTGGCAACTTCTGCCCCTGATTTCTTTGTAAATGATTTTCAAGTCTACCAATGTTCTAGCGTTCTCCAACTAGTTGGGGCATATAATTAGCAGCTCCTTGGGTGGTCCAAGCAAAGTTTCTCTAGACCACAGTGCAATGAGGTTCCTGCACATATGCCTTGAGTTAACAAATTCGCACTCACTTTAGCAGGCTGAATGGCTTATTATAGCTCATTAGCAGGAGCATGAACTGATATGCTGCCAATAAAATTCTGCAAGCAAGAGAGAGCCAATTTCAGAAAGCACACAGCAAACAGAATAACTTAGGCAAATTGCTTGTGTTCATCATACCAAAGGCCCAGTCTCATAAGACCTGCTTGGAATATTATAGCAGTTCCAGATGGGGCAGCTTTCAAGGGGCAGCATCCACATTCACCATCCACATTGCCACCGCAGTAGCATCATGGAATGCACTGGTTCCTTAGAGGGATGAGGGAGCTTTCAATCCTACTTCATCAAGGACCACAGGCAGAACACAGATGAAAAAGTCCAAGTCCAAACACTAATATCTTCTCCTGACAAGGGATTGCCAGTAGAAGCATCTCAGGTTGGAGAGTTACAGAAGAGCTCTTCTGAAGAACCAAAGTTTCCAAGAAACTCATGAACAAGATACAGGGCAATCAGTATCAACGTATTAGGTCCCAAGTGCCTAGCGCTCTGAAGGACACTTCCTCCAGATAGGAGGGTTCCATTTAGCTAACAGGCATGTTGAAGGGGAAATTCTGGACCGTAAGAGCATTTTCATGATGAAATCTAGAGGGGAGATGGTTTTCTTCTCACTGGATTCTTCAAGCAGAGTCTGCTCCGACATTTACCAGGGATGTCCGAGCTTTGGGTGTTATGAATTGAGCAGAAGCTTGGACTAGAGAGTCAGCAACCTGGTGATGGTATAACAGGCCAATCCACCATGCAAGTGTGTCATCTCTCAAAACTATTTGAGCCACTGATCAACACTATATTTCTGATATGGAATTCTATAAGTTAATTAAGGGTAGTATTAATGAATACGTTCTTTTTTGTCTGTCCTGAATTTACTGCTGATGTCCTTTTTATGTTAAAATAATTCTTCCCTTGTAATACAAGAGTCCAGTTCTATTTTTTCTCTCAGCATTCATCACTGCAGTTTATCAACATTGCATATGCATATGGCCTGCCCCATAGGCTACATCATGTAGTTACCTGGCAGTAATTTCTGTTGAACACAATGAGACTTGCTTCTAAATATGCATGCACAAGATCACTTTGCTAGCTGTCATTTGCCTAACTTAAAAATGCCCCGAATGCTCTAACACTTCGATCATTTTAAATGTTGCTTTCTATAATATCTGCAATACTAAGATATGCTGAGATCATGTGGTGCTGTTGTCTTCACAGATGATAAAACAGAGCTAGATGAGCCTTTGACCAGATTTGCTATAAAACAGCTCTTTTCTATTCCTTCCATTTTCTGTATGAAAGGATGCGTAATTCTTTGATAAAATGCATAAGATTATAGTCCCAACCTGATTCAAGGTCAAAGAAAATAGAGTGGAGCACACATGACCAAAACTGAACCCTAACCCTAATCCTCTAATTCTCAACAATTTATCACAGGTAGGGATCACCACAGACACAGAATAGTGTCTGCCTGCCTGCCTGCCTGTTTGTCTTTCATTTCCTAATGGGAGGGACAACAGCAGGAACTGATTAGTCTAACAACGGGCAGACTGATTCCTGTTCTGCACCCAGCGTAATGTAGGTATGAGAAGGACAGGGCTGTCTCTCACTTTAGAGAAGAAGTAGAATCATTTCTGTGCCAAAATCTGTCCCTGGATTTCCTGAAAACATTCTTCTCCCATGAAAGAGGATTGCATTGTTATTCCTCCTTTCATCTATTTTGAGGATGATTTTGACCCTACGCAATCACAGAGAGGTAGCCAAGAGTTGCTGCCTCTCTTCATTGGTTTTCAGGCTCCTGGGCTGCCCAAGGTTTTTGAGCTTAAAAAAAAAAAATGAAAAGCCCTGTGGTAGGAATTCTCATCATGTCTTCTGGGTTTTAACTGAACTGTGGGGAACTGAGCAGGGTACAGGCTGCTGGAGAGATGACTGTAAGTGAAAGACAGAAGATTCATCCTTGGCAACCTTCTAGCTAAAGGAAACACAAGAAAACCAATGAGGACTTCTATGAAATTTTCTTTTCCTTTAAATTTATTTTCTAAAGCTTGTTATTTTCTTCTCAATCAGAATTAATAAGAATGGTTAAAAATGTTAGCACAGCATTAGTGAAAGGATGGCATAACTGAGAAAGTCCTTATTACCACAGAGAATCATGCCAAGGCAGCAAAGGCTGTACTGGGTTCTGTACAGGCATCACCCCTGGTGGACTCCCCACTTTCTTTTGTGAAAGGCAAGGGTCCCATTTTTTCCATTCTGCCAATCTAACTGCATGGTCTAGGGCTTAGGAAATGCACATTGCGGCAACCAAATGGCCCCTCAGAGCATCCTCTCTCTGCCTGCTTCTAACATCCCTTCTCCTGTCACAGGGCAATGGCATGAGACACATTTGCTGATTCATTCCTTCCACTGGTGGCATAAAGTGTCTCTTTTCGATGTCTTTCCTTGCAGTTGATCAGGAACTTGCACAGGGCATCTTAAGGAATCCTCCAGTGAAAAACATTTCCTCAAGGATGTCATTTAAAGGAAGCTGGCTGATGATCAAGTGAGTGGGAAAAAAACTCTTTTTGGTTAAGGAGTATATTTGCTATTCAGATGTAACCTTTCACATTCAAGTCCCCACCTCCTTTTTTCTTTCTTTTTTCACTGTGTTTGCATTATTGCTAAATGCTGTCAACAAAGCCCAAAAGAGGGGGAAAAACTCAAGGAAGTGAATGTGTACTTCCACAGCAGAAATGTTCTGAGTTTTTCTTGCCAGTTACTATCTTAGCTTGACATCATTAGTTTCTGGGAGATCTGGGTTTTCATTCCTTCTTGACCATGAAGCTCATTGGGATATTTTGGGCTAGTCACTTACTCTCAGCCTAACCTACTGTAAAGAGTTGTTATTCTGAGCATAAAATGGAGTGGGCAAGGTATATATAAGCCACCTTGGGTCCCCTGCAAAAGTAAGAAAGATGGAATCTAAATGCAATGTAATATAACAGCGGCGGCGGCAGCTAATACTACTATGATTACTACTTGTGGAAACTGCACACAATCATATCAATTTATGGAAAGTCCTTTTTGACATATTGCACTTTCATGGATTTTAAGCATCAGTTCATACTAAGCATGACCATCCAGCTAGCAGGATCACATGTGTATGTGTGTTTTATGGCCTCACCTCAAATCCTCAGTGCATGCCTAATCTCACTTCTTGGCCATTCTACTCCTTGTTGAAAAGTCAGTTCAGTGTTAGTTCAGCCACACTCAGGCCAGATGAGACCTTAGAGTGGGCATCTATGGCCCATCTTTATTTGGGCTGTGATTTCCGTGTCCACTGCAGTGAACACTGAAAGGCCTTATGCACGTGACATTCAGCAGAGGGAACACAACCATGCTCAAAGAGGAATAATAATACAAGAATGTTCCTCTGTTCCGTGATTAGTTCTTGCCACCTTCAGACTTTTTCCTTTTTATTTGATTGATGTTCTAGTATATCTGGTGCAAGACCTCACCATTAATGAGTAGATCTTAGCCTCTCTCTTATTTTGCTAATGCAATTTTAGAGACTTTCAGAGACTATGGGGAATACAAATCGGACCCCAAATGAAAAATGAGTTCGCTAGGAAAAGAGAATGTGGCCATTTTTATACAAAGGCAACTAGTTCAACTTATCTCCCTCTTAGGTTCATGGTCCCATTTTTTGTGTGCATGATCTGTAAAGCCCCCCATAGGATGCTGGGGTGAAAGGGCAGAAAAGAGCAACGCAAAGGATTAAAATGAGATCACACAATGAAGAGAGATCAAGTAGCCAGTTCTTTTTCTTTTGGAGTATGCTAGTGGTTGGGTTTTTTTTCACCTCGACTAAGGATACGGGAGTTTTACTTGCAGAGTCCTTCTGCCTTAAATGTTTTCTTTCAGGCACTTGCCTTTCTCTTCTCTTAAGTGATTCCTGGAGAGGTCTGTTTAAGACATGGGATTTCTTTCTGCAAAGAGAAGCTTGACCCTTCCTCATCCTTCTCTCTGACCTGAGGTTTCCCCCAGCTGATCCTCTAAGAAAGCTCTCACCTCTCCTCTTAGTATGTTCAGTTATGATAATTTAGAGAGCAATGCAATACTTGTTTACTCAGTGGCAGTAGGCTGAATTGAACAATCTTCACTTTCAGGTAAGTACAAGAGCCCCTTCCAACCTGGAGTTCTCCAGATATTTTAGACAGCAATTTTCATTATTCAAAATACCTGTATAGGAGTCTACATTTAACTATTTATAGCATTTCTTTGTTTTTGTGTTTATTTCTTGATGGTCTTCCAACCTGCCTTTCCACCAAAGTTTTTCAAGATAGCCAGCAACATTTTAAATGAATGAATGAGTAAATAAATAAGCAGATATTAAGGCTCACAATCAGCCATATTGTGTAGTAGTAATAGTAACAGTACAGAGAAGTCCTACAGCTCCCAGACCCTAAAGGTCAGACACAAAAGCAACCTCAGAAAAGGGAGAAAGGGGCGTTCCACAATATGGAAGCTGGGGAGATGATGACTGGTCAGATAAAACATATCCTGGCAGTGCTCCAGCTGCCATCCCATGCCAACTGAAGTACCACAGCTGGACAGTGAAGCCTGGCTAACTGACTTGCTGAGTGGGAGGAGTGGACAGGTGGAGATTGCGTTCACTGCATCCCCTTCTCTGCGGAGGATGCTTGCAAGCATCTTTGTCTATGGAGACCGACAAGTACCGAGGGTGCAACACATAGAATGTCACCCCAACCTTCACCCAAAGTCGATGAGCCTGGGTACGTGATGTATTGCTAGGGGAAGTGGGTTCCCAAGGTAAGGAGCCACAACTGAGAAGACTTCTCTGCTTTACCACCCTCTAGATCTCAGACAGGGATTTTACTAATCATCCAGGCTCCTGTGAATGCTCTCCAGATGTGCGGAGCTGCACCTTTTATCATTTCCATACTGGCGTGGTACGTTCCACAGTTCACCACATGGTGTTAAGCTGTTTACAGTAGACCAGGCCTCTATCCAGTGCCCATTAGTTGAGGTTTCCACCAACTTGAGTCAAGGAATGTGGCGTTCCTGTCTCGTCATCCAAAGTGCTACACGTGTGGCTCGGCTTTGCTCCAAGATCTGTGTGCAGACCACTAATAAGCTTCTTGAGCGTCTGGCACTCAGCTCCTTCAAATGAGTCTTGAGGTGACATAAATGGAGAGGGATCGACTTTGAACAAGTGTGGGACTGGGCCGTAGAGACAATCAACTGCCTTGGCACCTGATTACATTGAGAAGTCTTGAGCATGACAGGCTCCTTTTCTTTTAGGGGATGGAGGAGATAAAAGTTTTACACCAGATCAACCCTTATACCCACATATTCTCTCCCTCTCCCTCTCCCTCTCCCATGTGGGCGTCAGAGACAAATGGATATATTTTTGGTGCTCCAAGTGACACAATCGAAATGGTGCTTACCTCCCACCACCTCCAGTGGTAAAAATACAATAAACACAAAAATAATTGACAACTTGCTGTCCTTCCATGGTGCTTCAGAAATCCACTCCCTGGGAAAGCTTCACCCTGCCTAGAGCTGCTCATTTGCTAAGATAAGCAGGAGGGAGAGGGGGAGAGTCTAGGTTTCTTCAATACTTTCCATAGAAGTTTGATTTAAAGGAATTAGCAGAAGCACACTTTTTATTGCACAAAAATAAACACAAGCTCCTTTTCCTAATGGTGGCAGATAAAGTAGTTGTTGGTGGCACAGTAACAAGGACCTCTTTGGACACAGGCAGTCTGGGCCTCATGGTAAGCCTAGCCTTGGTGGAAACAAAAAGTTGTGACTTTACAAAAGTTTTCTGCGCACAAAGGGTGTTAAATAGAGGAAAGACAAGACATTTTATCACTGATACCAGAGTGTAGGACATGGAATGATCAACTCAAGTTGTAATAATCCAGATTCAGGCTAGATATCAGGAGAAGCTTCCCTCACTGTCAGAGCAATATGACAATGGAACCAGTTGTCTACAGAGGTTGTGGGCTCTCCCGCACTGGAGACATTCAAAAAGAAACTGGACAACCATCTGAGTGGGATGATATACAGCGGTAACTGCAAGAGGAGTTGGTTGGCCTTCTTGGCCCCTTCTAACTCTACTTTTCTATGATTCTTTGATTCTATGGTTTGCAGAAGGATCAGCCCACCAACCTCCTTTAGAACACCCCTCCTGTCTCCACACATAGTAAGAACAGCTCCGTGGAGAATGAGATTGGTCAGCTGGCAAAGAATACCATGAAAAAAGAAACCTAGAGGAAGGACTCGGTGAAGTATTCTGGACGAAGGCATGAAACCTTATACTGGAGCAATTCACACTGCAATATTTTGCCGTGTGTCTCATTTGTCTTTCAAATTCATCTCTTTCGCTGAAATGTAGCTCATTTAGTCAAGGGTACACCCTCTGACTTTTCAATAGGCTGTGATGAAGCCACCCAAGAGGCCAGCTCTGCAGGCATGAGGATTATCTTTGCTGAAATGGGTTAGAAGGAACATTGACTTAAGAAAAGAAGACATTCTAAGAGCATATGATCAGGCACCATAAAAGCAAACCTCATCAGAGTTTGTCTCATGGTGACATTTATTTCTCATTAAATAGGAGATTATTTTCAAACAGTATGATAAAAGCCATAAAAGTAAAAGCTCCCTATTGCCTCATGCAGTACATTTCTCATCTGTTAAAGGTGTTACAGTCCAAGAAGGTAAAATGGAAACCATAGAGAGGACAGAAAAAGGATATGAAACAGGATAAAGAAATTAAGCTGAGCTTTTTGAGAAGGCCATGGCTAATTTCAAACTGAAGGGAAGGAGCAATGCTGTTAAAGAGTAATATAATAATTTCATCATTATTATCACCACTGCAATCAACAACAAGATTGTCATCTTGCATTGTAGAAGACAGGCTAGTAACTTAAAAGCATAAAGAATGCTACCTTGTATTGGGCTATACTTGGCGACAGATGAGAAATTTGCCAAATCCCAAACTTCAAGTTCATTGAATATACATTAGAAAATGCTCAACTTTTGAAGAGTGTGGAACATCAGATACCTGTGGGACTTCTCAATAGGTCAAATTGGTGTTAATAAAAATTTGCACAAAATTGGATTCTTTTGCAAGTTTTCACATTTGGCAGCTCTTCATGTTGCCCAGTGTTCCTGTTCTGCACAAAAATAAGCACCAGTGGCACAAACGGAATCCTGGCACACTTAAATATTGCTTATTCACCCATTTCTAGTTGCATTCTTTGCCCACCTAGTCTATATCTTGTAACATGAACACAGAGCATGTCGTTTGAGTAGAGATAAGGAGGCCTTCATTCCATTTCAGTTTTGTTGAGACTTAACAAAATTTGCAACTTTCACCATATTTGAGACCAGCACTTGAATTTTTCCCTAATTTTTGTCCTCATCCTTTTTCTTTCTTTTAAGGATATGAGAGAAATTGAAATTGAAAGATACGTCCATTGTGCCCCAGAATGCTTAACTTTTAAGCATCTGGATTTTAATCTTTCTCTATTCAACCTTGCTAGTGCTGAATGATAGTGACTAATTCTCTCTCTCTCTCTTTCTCCCCCTCCCCCCTTCCTTCTTTCCCTTTTCTCACAGGCTCACCTTATATGTCTGCATAGCAGAGAGGTACAATGTGGTCCTTTCCATGCTGAGAATAGCAATATGAAGGAACCTCATATGCTTCCTTGAGTTATTTTGAAGAAAGGCAAGATTATAAGTATAGGAGAAAATTATATTATGAAAAATTGCATATATGAACTGGTTTTTAAATTATATTACTACTCTCACTATAACAGCATCAATGCCAGCCCAACCATTTGGAAACAAACATTTCCCCATGAAGTAAACATTTCCCCATGAAAACATTTCCTAAGGCCTGTATCTATTCTGCACATGTAACATGTTCTTTTGGTCCATGAGTCACATTGCAAGTGGATTTCATCTATGGATTTCAACTACGGATTTGTGTTTTGGTACATATTTGATCAAGAAGGTGTGAACTGAGTGAGTACTGATCAAAAGTGAACTGAAATGAGCTTCTCATGTAATAGGGAATAGTTTCTCGTGTTTAAAACCTGTAAGCTATACAGAATCTAGAACGCTATAAGGTAATGTGTGTATTTGGTTAAAAAGAATTGAGAAGCAAGCCTGAAGGGATTCACATGGGAGGCTCCAAACTCGAGTAGAAATATTCTTCAGATTCAAAGGCATTTGTTACACCCATCATTGTTGAAGATAACACCAAACAAATGAAAGTTATTAAAGGAAAGGGAGATGGATGAAACCCAAGGCATCCATTTGTTTTGCCAGTGCCAAATTTGCTTCCAGAAAAAGCCCTTATCAATTTCCAGGGAATGGTTTGGCCTGTCATTGAGGCCTGGGTGTTAATGTTCTTTATGGCTCTGTTAAAGCTGGTGCGGTGACACCAATCTAAATAAGGGAGAAAGGAAGGCTTAATCAGCCTGTCACTGACCTGTTATTAACATTTTCCAACAAGGACATTAAAGGATAAAATTCTTAGAGGCTTATTTGTTCTTAGAAGAGGAGAAAGAGAGGGGAGAGAGAGAGACAGAGAGAGAGAGAGAGAGGTGGGACGACATTACCAGAACATGCACATGATGAATCTTAGGCATACTTCCTCCACCCCTCATTCATATCTCATGGGATCAACAAGAGAGGTTGCAGAAGGTTGCAGCTTTCTGCATGCTCCTTGTTCTGAGAACCTGTACCATGCAAATTGCATTTGGACACAGAAGAATAAGATTCAGTTATCTGATGTGTCATGGTGCTCATGAGATGGTCTTTGCAGTGCTGTTTGGATGAGGTTGGCATGGGCTGGAAAATGGCCAGCATTCTGAAGCAGAGGATCTGTCACCACATAATTAATGTTCAGGTTGACAAACCCGGTTCTAATTGTTGCTGACACTACTATTTGGCAAAGTAAAAAAACCATCTGAGGGAACAGATGCTGGTTGTATGAAGACAGCAGGTATATCCTGAAACCCAGGCCAACATCCCTCTGTGGACAGGGCATCTTCAGCATGAAGTAGATACCAGGGGCAGGCAAGGAGGTGTTAAAGAAGGCAGCTGTGAGTCATACAACTGCCCTGGGACACATATGTTAGCCTGTTGCCTTCAAGTGTACTGGCGGAGGAGGCCACATCAACCGTGTTGAAGAAAGATTCGATTGCTAGTCCAGCCAGGATTCATACAATGCCACATCATGCCTGCCCTGCACCCCCAAGCTAACCTGCACTACTCAGATTAACTGAAGGACACTGTCCTGTTGCCCATACTGGAGTAAGATTCAGCTACAATTGCCACTGGATTTTGTACCCAGCATGGGGCATCATCTTTGCTTTGGACAGTAAAATATCTTGAGTCAGCCAGACAGATTGACAGGATCTGGCAAGGGAGGCAGATTTATCACCACTTGCTCTAAACCTCCTAGCAGAAAGTGCTTCTTGCTTCTTGTTGAGCCTCTGTGTATCCTGTCTGGTGTGGTTCAAGGCACCCACAGGTTCAGGAACCAGCAGGCAAGTCTCCCCCTTCATGCCCAGTTATGTCAAATGTCAATCAAAGATTGGACCAGGCATGGACCATGGACAGCTCCATGTTGAGACTTAATCCAGTGTTACAGTTTTTCTGAAGTCTAGCAGGTCTAGACCAACTGTTAGTTCCTCAGAGAAGCAGTTTGTTTCTTAAAGGATTATTACTTAATTTTGAAACTGCTGGATTCTGCAGAGTATGGCTTTGAAGGCTGTAGAACCTAGACAAGACTCTCCTTTTGGTCTGAAGAGCCCTGGAACACCAGAAGCTGCATTATCAATGGGAAACTGCTGGGACTTGGAGTCCTCTTTGGAGCTGGAAGTCCAGTTTGCCAATCCTGGGGGATATGGCACTGTATACTATTTGTAGTGATCAGCCACTTCAGAGTCCCCACTGCCCTATGGCTCCCTAGGCCCAATCTCTCACCCAGAACACTCTGGTCCCCAAACCCCAGGGCCAGACACTGGATTCTGCAGATGACAACCCAAGTGTTGGGGAAAAGTCATTTATTTAAAAGGTTCACAAGATAAGGGTGCAGGGTCTAAAACACTAAGACACACAAGGTACAAACACACAGGAAAGGTGGGAAGGGGAAGGAGAAAACAGCACAAACACTAGTTACAAACAATCCAGGCTCTCTCTGAGACCCCAGGCTGTGTTGGCCACCTTGGACCCAAAACCAACAAGGTTTCCCTAACCTAACACTATCACAGAATACAACACCCAACGTGGTCTTCTTTCATACACAGCATTCTTCAGCAGAACCTCCAGCACCAACAGGGAACCTCACTTTGGAGAGGAACCCCAGGCTGACTGAGCTCCCTGCTTTTATTTTCCCTTGATCAATCAGATGACCCTTGGGGTGACATCCCCTGCCATATTCCAGGTGAGAATTCCTCTTATGCCCTTACTGGGTCCAAGCTCCTCCTTCATGGGAGTGCGGATTCCCTGGTCCTTGGTTGTAATTTGCAGTGCCTGGTGTTTTGCTCTTCAAGCCCTGTCTGGCCTCCCATGGCCTTGGCACCTCACTCCCCTTGAATCACACCTGGTCCTGGCAGCCTTTTCTTCCCCTGATGGAAGAATCCTAGGATGCTTTTCATCACACTACTGCCATGGACAGAATCAACATGTGGAAATTCCAAAACTGACTATAACTGCATTTCAGAAGTCCTAATTTCTGTCATCAATTGAACAAAGTGCCCATGGCTTAAGTCAAATTTACTTGCATGTTCATTTTGGGATTACAGATTTTTCATGGCAATATATCCTTGAACATGTCTGTTACAGATATGATATCTCAAAACCGAATTGCTATTATTCACCCTAATCCTGGAGACAATGAGCTGCTCCAAGATAGCTGCACAAGAAAGCTTAAAGGGTTGGATGAAAAACTATATTTAGACTCTGGGGAGCTGTACAGCTATTCCATATGGACCTAGCTGAAGAAAGCTCTTGAGACCTGAAAAGTCCCTGAACAAGTCCGTACAGGCCAAATACATCATGTCTTATTTTGTTCTGATTTTTCCTGTATGGCATGAATGAAAACAAAACAAATTGGTTGGATAGTTTAGGCTATGTTTTCCTCTAAACTACTAGCATGGACAACTAACCGTGTTTTCTAAGTGGAAAGAAAAGCACATGGCTATCTAACCAGCATTATCATAACAGTATTTGTACTTGTTTGCTGGGAAAAACTGTGTAGTCATTCAGGGTACTGGCATCTACTTATGAAACCCTCCATGCTCTAGGCATTCACCTCCTGAAGAGAGGTCCTGTCCCTCTGCCATTCTATGGACAAGTGGCAAAGGTCACCAAAACTGGAAGCAAAATAGCTGTGCAATCTTATGCATTTCTATTCAAAAATAGTCCTACTGACCTCTGTAACACTTGTATATTGCACCTTGATTCAGCATTCCCCACTTTAATACCAGGTAATAATACTATTTTTCACTGGATAATTATTCCCCCTTTCCATTTTTTCTCCAAATCTGTCTGCTTCCCCAAACCTTTTGCTCCAAGTCCTGAAACTTTGCAAGAAATTTTCTAGGCTTGACTGTATCCTGGACAATTCTGTATTCTCTCTTCTCCCTTTGGTATTGGGAGAAAAAAAAGTAGAGGCAGTGTGTTAAGGAACCAAGTTAACTGTAACCAAGTTACCAGCAAGTGCTGTTGCAGCTGCAAAGTTCCTGGTTCATGGCAGAGCTCAGTAGACCATGCCACTTAAATAGGTGATAACTTCAAGGACAAGTATCTGTTCTCACTTGTATTAAATGTAAACCTTAAACAATCAATGTTCTTGTGTGGGAGACAACATGATAAATTACGCATCCCAATCAATATCCTTTAGTGCATATTGGTTTAGAAAGGTTTATGGGCAAACAAACTTCAACTATTTTCAATATTGTCCTCCCCACCCTCCCCAAATCAATGTCCATTGTAATTGCAGTTGGGAGGAGGCTTAGCAGGGAGAAGTGTGAAGATATATCTAAATGGATCCACCATGCTAAGAATTGGTGAGCTCCAGCAAATGTCCTTTGAAATGCCATAAACACCTGGAGCTGCTTTATGCTGAGTCAGATCATTCATCTAGCTAGCCCTGTGTCAATGTAGCTTTGAATAATAAAGCCACAACTTTATATGTTCTTAAATAAAGGGTCTACCAGTCATTCCTTTTTTAGAAGACACACCTGAAAATTTGCTCATGCAAAACACGTGCTTAAATTCTCCTCAGACTTAGGAATGAATGGGAATGGGAATTCCATTGGTGGGTACAAATTCAACCAATGTTGCTTGGCATATTTCTTCCCCAACCCCATTAACATTGATTTTTTAAATGCTGGCAGTTTTGGTAATGGGATGTTTTTTATCTTGGCAATTGCGCAAAACTGATCATTTTACATCTTCTTCCCAATCTTTCTCAAGTGTGAAAGACTGCATATTCAGTTGTCTAGTATGAATAATCTTTCCTTCTCAATTGCTTGCATGTTTCAGCTCTCACAGGGACCACAGAGGTGGAATAGATAACATACTAGGAAACTGACAAGGTGAGATTTGCATGTAGGTCAATTTGAGCATAGTGAAAGGCCAGAAGAAAAATAATAGTAAGACAAACGAACAGTCAATTTCCACAATTCAGAAGCACAGGAAAAACGCAAATGACGTAAGTGCATTAAAAAGGGTGGGGGTAACATGCACATGGCACACAGGTCATAAGCAGGCGTGGCTGGAGCCGGTGGTCAGAATAATTGGCCCAGGAGACCCCTTCTGACTCACCCTGTTTCTACATTTCGATGTTTCTGCAACTCCCCCTTGTTATGTGATCTCATTATTGTGTGTAGAAATGGGACTTACCAGTTTCCTCCCTTTCAACACTTTTCTGAGTCTCCAGCAAGTCCCCTTCTATACTTTGCTGATCAAGTAGCCAGGGAAGGTGTCCATTGGTTCATAATTCCTGCCACAAGTGTTGATTGGTACATTTGCCTTCTGGTGCTTCCCACACTTACTTACCTGGGAGGCTGTGCTACCTGGCATTGGGCTGGGAGCTCTGGTGGGGGATTTTTCAATCCCTAGCAACATGGAGGGCTCCAGTTACATTGATAACACTTGTGGATATGACCATCCTGCCTGGGCTTAATGCTGGCCAGTCAGGTATGTTCTACCCAAGTCATCTAACAATAGAAATGCTTTAAGTTTTGCTTATGCTCCACAGTATATAATATATGTACACCCACCATTTTTGGTTGCCTCTGTCTCCATGGTTACTCCCTTGCCAGTCCTGGTCCACATAGAAAATATTCTGTCCATGTGATTCCTCTAACAGTGGCAAAAGAGATGTGGTTTTTCACTTCTGTATTATGCTAGTCACGTTATCAGATTCTGACTCTGGCCACAGAAGGATCGAGCATGGAAGCAACAGCAACCACATCATCACTCAGGGTAATTCTTGAGAGAGGAGTCTTAAATAGATACGTATATTATTAGAGCATGTTGTTTGGGAACATTCTCTCTCACACAGATATACATCTGTGTCCAACACATTCCTTTCCGAGTGTGTGTGCATGTGAGGGTAGACAGACAAAAAGACAGACAGGCACAATCAGACATAGATAGATAGTTCAGATAAACCTGGTGGTTCAAAAGAACAAGGTTAATACTATCTCATATTAGTCCAAACTCCAAAAAGCCAAGCCAAAACTAAGGCTTATCTGGACTAATGAGCAAAGTTACAGTGCACTGGTAGGAGAGAACTCCAACCAGCAATGCTGACTCTGAGCAACCCACTTCCTGCTGCAGTTGCTCTACACAGAAGAAGGATTCTGCCTTTACTTACCTTGCTATGGCTGAACTTACCTACCTGATGTCATTGGCCTCCTTTGTGATGCTCAGATAACCACAGAACTGGGGCTATAATGTTGTGGAGATGCAACCATATCGCATTTCCCATTCCTTATCACAACTCAGTCATTTTCATAACTTCAGTAGAATAAGCATGCCTGGACTGGAGGTCTTTGCCTTTCGCAGAGTTCTTTAGCACACATATAAGCCCCTACACGTAAATCTCTTACATGCATAATCTCACTTCATATCTCCAACATTCACAGAGCAATAGGTGTACAGGCTGCTGTGATCCTGCTTTCCCCTTACCATGCATTCTTCCTGTCCCCTAGAAGGAAGTTCTAACAAGGACCATTGTGTGAAAACTTTCCTCCTTCTTGGAGTTTGACATAGTTTAAGAATGACCTCCACATCTGGGAGGCTATATTCAAATTTCACTGAACATATGCAAATATTTGAAAATTGCCAGATGAATCTTGTCCAGTCTAACAGTTATTTCCGTTGAAATGGAAATTGTTTTGATATCTTTCCCAGTTCCTATCAACTTGTTCAAAAAAGAGTGTCCCTGGAAAGGGAGGATAGATTTCAGATTGAAATGATTAGTTGTCCTTGTACATAAAGAAGGCATTAAAATATTTTGCTATTAAAGAACAGCGATTGGATTACTTCAGTGATCCCCAACCCTTCTGGGACATGGCGGCTGCATGTTTACCTAGTCAGTGAGATTTTTGTGGCTGGTTCCTGTTAGACAAGGAATTAATGTCCAAGTCAAGGTTTGTGACAGACACCCTTAAATGCCCTGTAAATGTTCATCTGTAAGTTTTGCCCTACACTTGGACTTCACAATTTTCGTCTTGGAAAAAGTTTGTATGTGGTGCCAAAGAAAGTGAACATGGCCTGCAGCACATTTCTGTAGGCTGAGAAATGTATTAGGTAGTCCAGAACAGAAATCCAACAGACCATTATTATTATTATTATTATTATTATTATTATTATTATTATTATTATTATGTGGTAAATGAATCAGAGATGATAATTGATTTGCAAATCAATTAGTTCCATCTGAAAAAGGTTACTGGCCTCTTCTGGTGCTACTTCCAATGGATTCTGACTCCTCCTTATTTCCTTATAGCAGTCCATGGACATGTTCTGGGATTCCACCTGCAAGACGTTCGGTGCTTTCATGTGCCTTTCAACACTGAATTATGCATTCCTGCCCTTCTCACATTTTTTTTAGTTCCCTGCAGCATGAGAAGTTTGCAAAGTTACTTTCGCTGACTTGCTTCACAATATGTTTAGTTTTACTTCAGAAGCTTTCAATTTAGAATACATGTCACACACAAACATTGCTTTTCAATGCAACCTTACATTTGATGTGTTCAGATGCCCCTTGATACCAGTTAAGAAAGCCAAATCAAAATCCATCCAGGGCCAGAAAGTACTTCTTGACCTTTTCCTTTCCACGTAATAAAAGCATAACTTCATGACGGAGGCTGGAAATCCGTTTGAGGACTTTGCCTCTGCTAAGCCTCCTGATTTTTGTATGGTGCAATGCATCTCCATATTCTGCATCTGTGTCCGAGAGGAAATGTTGAAACTGACAATGGGTAAAGCCACGATGCCAGATGTAATTAATGCTGGATGCAATAATGCGCATCACACCTTCCCACTGAATCTTACTGCACAAGAGTTGCTGATGGATGATGCAGTTCCATTGCATGGGAAGTGTGCCGTTTAATTTCTACATCTCTCCACTGATTCTTGCAACTGCACCAGTTTACTTCCCACCAAACTGCTTGCACCATCCCTTGTGATGCTTTTCAGTGTATCCCCATTCAGACCAAGATTTTCTACTAGCACACACACTGTCAGGCTTTGGAGTTGAGAGAGAGAGAGAGAGTGAGATCCAGATCATATCATGGATGTTCTAGCCTCCAGTGCAAAACTGCCTAGAGCTATGAAAATCAGCAGAATTCAAGCCTGCCAAAGTTCTCCAAATTTCATTGTGCAGCTTTGTTTTCCAGTCCATATTTGATTGTAAGCACTTGTTTTTTTTTGTTTCCTTTTCACATGAAAAGTCATGTTTATTTTCATGTATTTTTACAAATATTGCATCAGTTGGACATATTTTTAAATAAACACATTATTTCCCCTTTGATTCAAGTGTATTGTTGTGTATTTTTTAAAACCATCAAGTTTATGCTTTTTTTTTTTCAAATGCACACATTCTGTCAGACACATTTTGGGAGATCAGTGAATCACAATAGAAGAACAGCAAGGCATGGATATCTGCTAAAGATGGTATCTCAGCTCATGCTGGGTCTGGAAGCTCATCATTTGAATTCTGACCAGAAATGAAGTGAAATAATTTTCTTCTAAAACCCTGTTCCAGTCACATTGATCTCCGGCTGGTGCTGCTCCCTTGGGAACAAGCTCTGTCCTGGGTATTTGGTGATCTAACCATCCAACCCAGAACTACTTATGTTAACTGCTGTACTTGCCAGGTCTCACCCAGGTTTTACTTAAGACTTTTCGGCTACCTCGTCCTTTTTACTGGTGATGTCTCAGACTGAACCTGGGATCTCCCACATAAAAGAACGAGGCATGCAAACTACTCAGCTACAGCTGCCTGCCCATGTTACTGATGGCATAATTGCAGGCCATTGCGTTGATCGTTCCAGAGTGGTTAAGGAGACAGGCAGGATTTCCAGAATCCAAACTCCACCACACCAGCTTTCAGACAGTGCAAATCCCCTGGTCAGCTGCACTGTTGCCAGGGAAGAATCTGCACAGAGCCATGAGGAACTCAGAGAATATGGAGTCGTTTAACCTCCCAGCAGGTTATCAAGGGTGCAAAAG
This sequence comes from Varanus komodoensis, assembly GCF_004798865.1. Classification (NCBI taxonomy): domain Eukaryota; kingdom Metazoa; phylum Chordata; class Lepidosauria; order Squamata; family Varanidae; genus Varanus; species Varanus komodoensis. Next base: position 10,441,480 of record NW_025335856.1, read on the forward strand.
GGGTTCCTTCACTTCACTTGTCTCCAGCCCCATCTATGAAAGATGGTAGGAAGTGATGGCAGGGAAAGACAGTTGGATATATGAGAACTTCAGTGCTTTTTTTGACAGCAACAATTATCTGCCGTCCTTGCAATGTGGGGGTAGAGGGAATCCTGGTGCCAGGCCTGCCCCTCAACTTAGTTGAACAGAACCACAAAACACATTGCCTGGAGCAGCTAGGAAGAACCTGATCCTCTGGAGGCATAAGATGATGGACAGTGCTTCCTAATTATATGCACTGGATTCAAAGATTGCTCTGCATATTCATTCAGCTCTAATTTCATTTTTGCCAAAAAAGCACTGCGATATTCCCCCAACCTTCCCTGGCCATTTCTGAGCTCCACATTGCTGCTTCAGGGACTTGGCCGGAATGCCCTTGAAAGTTAATGGACAGTTTCTCATTATCTTCCCCAGGCTTCGAATCACAGTGAGATACATGTATCACTTGGAGCAATTCTGAGCTTCCTCTGGGGACTTGCAGCCTACACACAGGTGTTTGCATATTTCCCTCCATCCCCAGCTGGCATCTATTATCCCAAGTAGACAGTGTAATTATTATGTGCAGAGAAATAACTGACTCAGCACCGACGGCAAATGAATGACCCTCACACAGACTGTGGCATTTAGAGGAACAGCATTAATTGTGATGGATTTCTTGTGCTATTCAGTGAGCGGTAAGTAGGGAGGTTCTTTGGGTGCCCCCACCCTTAGCCTCATCTGTCATAAATGGGTCTCCATCACTGTCAGGAAGGACAGATGTGCTTGATTTTATCATATCCCAATTTGGTCTGTACAGTGATAAGCAACTTCCTCGAATTGACACACCTTCCAGATGTGCTGGATTACACAACCTGTCATCCAAAGGGGGCATGGTAGCTGGAGACTGTGTGGGTCATAATCCCAAACAGGCAAAGGGTACCAGGCTGGAGAAGGCTGGCATAAGAGTAGCTGGGAGTACAACGAGTATTTGGGTGGGCAATTGTGTAGTAGTCATATGGGAATTCTGGGTAGAACAGATGCCACTAAGCTACTAGCAACCCTGGCCTCCTTGTAAAGAAATGCAGTATATGAATAGAGACGGATGGATGGATGACCACAGGTCTGTAGTGCTCTATCAGGATTCTTCTCAGAGTGGAGCTATTCTCTAAAGCACTTTAACAATAGGAGGCAGTGTGGTCTAGTGATGACAGCTTTAAATCAAGGAAACAGAAATTGAAGTGACTCAAAGGGGAAAGCTGTATGACTTCACAGGGTGTGGAGTTTGATGAGATCTCATTTTTCTCGGATGTTACTGTTGGGCACAAAAGAAGCCCTTTTGAAATGAATCCCTGCCAAGATTTTGCAGATATCTGTGATGGTCCCTAGCAGACATACCAGTGCTGCCGCTGTTGTGGCTAAGTGAATACTTGGAAAACTTGTACAATTTTCTAAGCACTGTACAGATATAATTGGGAGAAATGTCACCAAACCACTTACAGACCTTAAAAATAATACCCAAATGTTAAACGCATAAATTAACAATAAAACACTCACCAAAAGGTACATCCCCCCACCCAATGGCCAAATGGTGATATGCGGATTTTGGAGTAGAGTTGTACATTTTCAGAAGATCACTTTTGTGCAAGTGTCTTCACAGCTTCAGCAAATGGAGAACAACAACATCCTTTTGATGAACAGACAAAGGAATGAAAGACAAATGAAAATTAATTACACAATAGAATAGATATAACAATGGTAGGCATCACATAGTAGAAACAGCTGGAGCTGGGGGGGTCAGACTAAATGGCCCGGGAGACCCCTTCAGACTTTCTCTGTTTCTATTTTTCTAACAAAATCTGTTCAGCCCTGGCCAGGATCACCCCCGCCCCCCACATACGGTGGTGACATACCAGCTCCTGCTAATGTTAGGCCTAATGTGAATCAGGATGTGCCATGGGGGACTAGTAGTGGGGTACGGGTTTCAGAGAATCCTTAATGAACTGAAAAGAATTAAAATTTCCAAGAATCTGACCCACACATTCTTCAGTGGACCAACTTTTCCTCTTTTGCGTGAATTTCACAGATTTGTGGAGCATTTAAAAAATTACATGACTTCAGTCATAGAAACACATAGAGAAGAGAAAACTAATTTCTCACAAACAAAAGCATTAAAATGTGCACTTTGTGGAGATGTATGCATTTTCAGTGGATTTATGCAATTTGTGAATTGCAAATATGCTTATGAACAGATTCACATAAAATCAAGCCCCATCCATGCACAGACAAGCAAAGAGCAGCTGCCTGGCATTCTGCAAGATATACATGGGCCTGATTTTACATGTCTGTAAATCTCTAGGTGGGGGAACTTTGGGTCCTGGTTGGAACTTCCCCTGCCCCAGAGCAATTGTGATAAGAAGAGTTCCACTTGGAAGATTTTAATCCATGGAAAATGGTTTTAATACTGAAGGTGCTGCAGGGATGTTTGTTTTACAAAAGCTTGAGCTTAAGTCAAATGTTTTGCATTTCCAACATCCGAATGATTAATAAGCAGATAGAAAAAAATCAGAAACACATTTTGGAGAATGGGAGGGAATAATAATAATAATATTCACACAAAAATGACAACTGCTATTATTTTTATTAGTATTAATCAGTCAAACAGAAGGAAAGGCAATTTCTTCCATGCTTTTTTTGCAATGCAAGTACTGCAATCTGATGACAGAGGGTGGACAAAGAAGCATAATGGAAGAGAATTATAAATTGAGTCCTTTTGTTCTTTTGCATCCATAGCCAGGAATGGGAAATTTGCCATCCTCTGAATTGCACATCCCTAAATAAGCCAAAAGACATGATAAGAACCATTGGTTCGTTTGGAAATCCAGTGTTAGGAAGATCACCTTCCAAGAAATTAGGGGGGATGCTTATGTCCTAATTTTGATCAGCCTCTACTCTTTCACTCTTTCATGTTACTGAAAGCTCAGATCCCCATGGTATATGGTGCATTCCCTTAATCTGTGATATGATGCCTTATTCTTTATTTACTACATTTATTTGCATGTGCACTGGGGATAGCGGATTGCATTGGCCAATCCTCCATCTGCAGGCTTACTCAGGCTGTTTGGGTATTTTGATTGGGACATGGGAAAGCCCCCCACAGAGCCCCTGCTGCTATTCCCATAACTTTGGTGAAGCTGGAAACAGTCTGCCACCTTTTCTTAACTGTGATATGAGACTTGCCTTTGGCCCTAGGACCCGCAGGAGAAATTAATGCTCTGTACACTATTTGTCACTGGAGCTCTTAACAACAAATGTTCTATAAGCATAACAGATCCCTGTCTGAACAGATGATGTTCTGCACATCAGCGGAACCAAGTCCCCATTCTCTTCAAGGTGAGTTATTTCCCTGGGGAAGTTGGTTCAGAAGCAGATCCAAGGCAGGAGGCCTGCTCGCAGCAGGGTGTGCCTGTCTAATTCCATTTTCAAGACTTGGAACAAGAATTGTCATTTATATCTACTTGCAATTCTTGCTCCACTCACAATAAAAATCAATAATCCTGGTGGTCAGGTGAAAGTGAAAAGTCAAGAGAAAAATAGACCTCCTAGACCTTCAAACCATGCATGTCTGGAAGGTCTCCTGGTCAAAAGGAATCAACCATATCTTCTTCAGTTTGCTCAGGCAGACCCACCCAGGTTTCTGGGTGCAAACTCTCAAGGCCAAACTTCCCAAAATATAGAGAAGATAAATAGACAAGGAAAACAGACCAAACAAGAAAGGAGAAATTCTCACAATCAAAAACTACTAACTACACCCCCACTGAAAGATAACAATGGGGGGGAATACTTATCTTGAGGCCAAAAGTATGAATAGGAGTGGTGCGCCATTATTTCTGCTTGGTCTTCCTCAGGTAGACCCTCTGTTTTAACAGTCTGTAGTAGTTTGTCTCCAAATTTCCACAGAAAATTGTTTATTTGTCCAAATATCTGAAAGGTTGTCTTGGAGAAGCTGGAGCAGAATGCTTTCTGTTGCTCTGACCCCACTCTCAATACGCAGAAGACGTAAGAAAGATCTATCTACCCTGCCATTCAAAGTTTTTGCTTTCTGAAATTCCTGAAGACGACAATAACTAAAGAGACTCTTCAAAATTCTACTCTTTCCTTTAACAGGACATGCATCATCTGAGAAATGAGAAGTTATTTGTGTTGCTTTTAGAGGGCACAGAGAAAATCCCTGAAATTTTCAGGAGGGGGAATGACTTATTTTTATGAGGTACCCAACACTCTTTGCTTCCCCTTTTTAATTTCAGGGTAGGGTCCAAACTTCTGGTAGCCTTGTGGACAAAGTCCATGTTAAGGACACTTCCAGGGGATAAATTCCAATAGTGAAGAGTGATGGACACAAAGCAGCAAGACTGAATCTCTAAAAAATTACAGGCACATTTCATCTTAAAGCTCTTTCTGCTGGTGACTAAGCCTTAGAAGAGGCATTTCCATATTTCAGAATGGGGAAAATATGGTGTGAGAGACAAAAATAGGCAAAATACAGTAAGCAAACCACAACTGGAAGAAAGAGGATGTCACACCTGCACACCTGCTTGATTCCTGAAGCACTTCATTGCTGCCATGACCATACAAGTTCCATCAAGGGCTGAAGCTTAACACAAAGTCTCCTACTTTTCCCTGGTGATGAGACTATTAGCGATGCCATCCAACAAACATGGCCAGAAGGCAATAAGAAGAGTTACAGATGAAAAGGGCATTGCCACACGCAGATGCCCTCTAAGCCATCTTAGAAAAGGTAAAGTAAGCCTTGTCCCTTCCACCCCAACCTAAAATGAAAAACAAGAGGTCAAAAGCTTCATCCAACCTCCAGGATGCCAAAGAACACACTTGTCTAAAATGCTGCAAAACAATTGACTTTGTAGTTGGTTGCATCTGTACACAGCAAGATAGAATTCCAATAAGTATTTCCTTGTACTGTTCTGCACAGAAATGAATCCAAACAGGAATAATTTGTTTCAGTGTCATCTTTTCCTCATTACAGTTGATTGCATTAATTGACACTTCTCACCCTCTCCCTACTCCAAGAAATCAGTATTCAGTATTTATTAAAACACACAGAGAGACACAGTCCCACACACATAAAACACTCGCATTAGTGAATTTCTTGTCTTTAATTAGCAATAGAATAAAGTGGGATACAAATAGCATTTACTTTCTAGGGACTGTACTGGGACTTGTGGGCTGAGTCCTATTCCTAACCCATTTTCACTTACCAGAATGTCGTCTCAAAGGATATAAGCAGACCATTAAAATTATATTGCTTGGCCGAATGATGATGCAAGTTTAGAGTAGAGACAAAACTAAAGATTCTGAGATTATCATCTATGATTGATATTTTTAATATAACTTTGGAAGTATGCTGTGCACACAAGGTAGTTTTCAAGATCCATTCTCTCTTGGATTTGATCAAGCCTCTTGAAAAGATGAAGCATTACAAGGGCTAAGTGACTGATTTCACTGGCCAGTAAGAGAGAGCTACTGTATGAGGCTGACTTGAAAGGCTGAAATGTCCTTCCCCTGCCTTCTCCAGACTTCCTATCCCATCCACCTGTCCTATCACAGGATGATATAAGCTTGCCACCTTTTTTCAATGCGCTGTCTGATCAATGCATAGGTTCCTCCTCTCCTCTCCTCAAGAATTTTACCAGATATTCTGGTGGTGACCAGAAGTTTGTGAGTCTGTGGCTTTGTGGAGCAAAGAAATGTATTCCCTTTCCAATGGAGCCACAGCATTTCTCTGACCCAGAAATCATGGAAAGAGCAGCCTATCCTTTGGCCTCTCTGTTCCATGCATCGTGATGGGAAAAGATGGCCTGCTGAGTTTAATGGGACCCACTCCCAAAAAATATGAACAGGAGCACATTCATAATGGTTTAACTGCCCTCTGTGCGACTGTTCAGGACATGGTGTAGCTTCCAATGAGAATTCTTCACTGACCCATCTTTCCGACAAGTATGTCAGGAAGACTCCACCTACTAAAGCTGCTTCACTGTCTCCCCTTTGTCCCCTGAGCGACAAATGCCAGGGCACGCTTGCCGCAAGAGGAGTGATAACAAGGAACATGCTCAGGCAGTATCCAAACAGCCAGTGGCCCACCTGTGGCCATGTGTCCTCAGCTCCTCTGTCAGCATCAAACACATGCATGCATACATGCGCACACGTGCATGCACCCCAAAGTCCCCACTGTGCATTAGTGCCTCTCATGGGATAATGTGATGATGTGCTTGGCCCATTAGCACTGCAGCTGCATAAAAGATTAGCTGAAGGCACCGTAGCAAGCCATAGACCAGGCATTTAAGAAACCAGGAGCTGGTGACTAATCACTCCATGGAGGAGTCTGGCTTTAAATGCTTCTGTGTTCAATGGCATGGCTCAGGTGCTTCTCTCCAGCCTGTGATCTGAAGCACGTTGTTTGGAAAATCAGGGATGAATCAGGGCCAGTGAGCATTACCCACAGCTTTTTTCCTAAGCAGTTTTAGCAATACTCAGCTTCTCCACCTTTGCTCCTATGACAACACACTTGCAGCCCGTGAGTTGAAGGCTTGGTAGCTCTGGCTTTTTGCTTGTCCACCCTCCCAGTCTATGCTTGAAAGGAGTTGTTCCCTCCTTCAAATATCTGGCATACTTACTAGAATTTGTTCAATGCTTTAAAATAATTTTAAATCCCTTCCCTCCGTTTTAAATACCTGAAAAAAGAATTCCTTCTGTGATGGGGAAAAGTTGGCTTCAGTTTTCACACTTCAGTACACATTTGGGTTTATACCATAGGAGGAAAGGGGGCATTTTTTCCCTGATGGAAGAGCAACAAACAAGATCCTGGTTAGGCAGAGGAAACAGTGGACTGAGATTTGGTGTGGGAATCTAAGAACCTTGAGGAACTCGAGGATAATTGATGCTCCTGTCCCAGCTTGACCAGTTTCTCTCTCTGTTTTTCTTTTGTATCTGTAGCTGTGCGCAAGTGACAGCAGAATGATTAGGGAAAGGTTCAGTCACTAGTGCCAAGGGACCCACCCCATAGATTGCATAGCTACCTGAGGGAAAGGGCTCCCACCTGAGGGGCTCACCCAGGAAAGAAAGCAAGACTCCAGAATGCTATTTATTGGTTTTATAGTAATACTGGTTCCTAAACTCATTTTTTCTCAAGTAAGTTCAATTTGATTTCAACAAGATTTCTATCCAAGTAAGTATTTTAAAACTGCAGACTTAATTAAAATTCTAATTTAAGATTCTGTTTATTTGGGGACTTAATTATAATCTCCATGTGCTGCTAAATAGACAATAGTTGTTTGCATTTTCCAGAAAAGAAATGAGATGCTTTCCTGGTAATTCTTGTAGATTTTTTTTTCTGAAGGTAGGAGCTTTCCTTTTTGCCAGAAAGTCCAGAGCAGAAGATGTTCCAGCCCTGGAGATCCATGTGATAGCAAGTTTTGCCTAGTATTTTCAATGCATAGGTGTCCAACTAGAAAAGGATTCTGTTTCTCTTCTGCATTTGTGTTTTCTTCATCATCCACAATAGGGATGGGCCAATATGTTTTGTCCATTTCCACAGTTTTCTGCCATTTCCCTCCTTTCTTTCTGATTTTGTACAGATCTCTGTGTACCTTCCCCCTGAAAATGAATGCATTAATAGATTCATTTCCCCCATTGATTATGGTGTATTTGTGCCTATATTTTAAATGTATGCTTTATTCCTGGTGCATTATCCAAATGTGCATATGATACCAAAACTCTTCTCTCCTCTCCTCTTTTTTCTCTTTATTTCATGGAATGCATTGAATGCCTGGAAATAAATTGATCTCTGACTACTAATTACATCCATCAACTTATTTGGTTCCTAGAGTTGTGAATTGAGCAAGTCCATGGGGGTAGGGTGGGTAAACCTCTTGATAGTGAAAATTTTCAGCCATTCCTAGTTCACATTTTACTCCCTTCCCTTCCCTTCCCTTCCCTTCCCTTCCCTTCCCTTCCCTTCCCTTTTTACATGTCATACAAGAGTGAGTGAGAATTTGAACCATATGTTTACATTTTTATGTTCATAAGAATTTAAAAATGCAATGGAATGAAAATAATTAAAGAATAAAGTGAAAATTGAATGAGAGAAAATAAAACTTGACAGGTTTGTCCATTCAGAATTTAGCTATTAAATGTTTGAGGCATAATCTTTATGTATTCAAATATGATTGTGGGCTTTTTTTTGTTCTTTCTCTAAGGTTCCTCATGTTTAATAGCTATATAATATGTGTACACAGGCTGTACAGAAAAACTACAGAGCACCATGGACTACTCCAAGCTGGGAACACTTGTATCTTGAATTTGGCCAGAGCAGATGTTTAAGAATTTTACTTGCTTTGTTTTGTGGTGGTAGATTATCCCTCATTGTATTTCTTTATAACCAAAATGATGAGACCTTGAGACTGAAATTATTCAATTTTAGGAGAAAGTGAAACAGACAGATCCATCCATCCCTAAACAAAACTTAACTTCTTTAGTACCCTTCCATGAAATCCCCAAATGTGTTTGATTTTTCATATAATGGTTAACAAGCGAGTCTTCCTTGGCAGTCACCAAAAGCACTAAACCAGCAGGGAAACAGCCACAGAATTACTTTTAAACTGTTTGAAAATAAGGTAGCAGTTGCTGTATGCAACAGTAGTCAAAGCAAAGCATCTCCATTCTCAACACAGATAGCAGGATCTGCCTGTTATCGTTATACAACACTTGTGTCAAACCACGGATGGAGCTTTCCCACTCTAGGCCATCAGCTCTTTTCCTCAGAAAGGCAGAAAAGGTAACATTCCTTCTCCCCAGTTAACTCTGCAGTGAATAATAATAAATGGACTTCAGAGTTATATTCTAGGGAAGCACTTTCCTTCATTGTAAAGCACAGCTTAGGCACATAACCTGGGTAGTAAAGAGAAATAAAAATGTCAGGGGAAAATAAAACGACATTTTGAAACACTCAATGGCCATCGTGAGGATTTGAGGCTTCCAGATGCAGAAAGATGTGGTGAAGGCGAACATCAGTAACATCAGTACATAAAATCCCCACACCTTTAGTAAAGGTTTTCCCAGATAGCTTTAAATCTCTAACATTTCAGATAGAGATGCTGAGTCAGAAGCCCCTCCAAGAGAACTTGCTTTATAAAATACAATGTCCTAATCAGAATAGAGTCAGCAGAGTTATTCAATTCTTGACAACATTCCCAAATCATTTTTAATGACATCCATGTCATAATAAAGGAGGTGGGAAGGGAAGAGATATATGATACTTTTTTTCTCGCAGTCAAATTTGGTGCTACGGCAGAATCCCTCTGAATTTATTTATCTGAATTACTTCATACCATTGTTGCTAGCAATGCCAAGTGGTTAAAACAATTCTAAACAATAACAACTGTAAACAATAGAGAAGCACAACCACCTGCAGGGCAAGGATGCTCCTGGAGAAGTTCTGCCTGGACCAGCCCTTGGGCCAGCACATCACAAACTGAGCCATCACCTCTGACCTCGGGACCAGCAGGTGCACTCGGCTAGCTGGTGCTTGCAGTAACTGATACACTGATTTGTAATTCAATCTCCATGATGCCCTGACTTAGCCCAGCTTTCGGCCGCTGCAGGATTTATTTTTTTTTTAAGTTCTGTCTGATTTTGTTTAAATGAGCTTACCAAACGTGTATCTACAGAGCCTATAGGTGCATTGGAATACATTTATACACCAAAACCCATGCTTCCCTGCTGCAGAGAGGTCAGCCCAGTATCATCCCATGTAATGTGTGTATGTATCAAATATTGGTGCCATAGCCATAGAAGGCCAAAGGGACTCTTAGGCCATGGGCCATGTTGGGTAGGCGTGCATTCAGGGAGAAGGACAGTGTTTCCAGGGCTAGCCTGTGTGAAAGAAGAATGAATGCTGGGATTGTTGCAAACAAACGGCCAGACAGTTCCCCACTTAAGGAGATCAGGCAAAGCAACCCTGCAAGGCAGAAAACCCATTCACCCAAGGCACATGGAGATTTTCTCCCCTATAGTACTTAGCAGGCACAAGCAGGGAACAATCTGTTATTCAGAGAAATGGAGCTTAAAGCCATCAAGAAGCCACCAAGCCCCATTCCAACATTTCACATAAGCTTGGGAAACTCATCTTTCCCATAAGCCACATGTTCAGAGAGAAATGGTATTACTATTGGGGCTATAGGAAGGACTCACTCTCTTCCTGCAAGGGTTCTGGACTTATAAGCTCTACTGCTGCAGGACAGATGCCCCCCACCCCGTCCTCTGACCCCTGCTTTCTGTTTCTCTCTCTGTCTCTCTTTCTCTTGCTCTCTCTCATTCTTTAGAAATATATAGTAAGATTGGAATGTAATGGGAATATTTGCTGTCTGGACCACATGGGGCTAAACCTGGTGCCTGCTCTGCATTATTCTGATGAATAAAATGTCCTTTTCTTTCTAAGTGCTGCATGCATTAAAACCCCAGCAAAAGATCCCAAACCTTCTGGGGAGCTCTGGAAGGCAAGCATCTCCTTTTCAGGTATATTGCTTCCCAGGAGTACCTGGCATAACACCTGTTTATTACTTGGTCTGTATATTTGAACAAATGATATTTTGAACTGAAAGGGCCTCATTCTCTTCCCATTCGCCATTCATTCTAAAAGGACTGCATGCCCCAGTCTGAGAATTTCAGGCAGGGCTCTTGGACATGCTGCCTTCACTCAGTGGCCCTCCATCCTGGAAGAGGCAGCGTACGCAAAGCTGGGACTCTTCTTAGATGGTCTTGGATCCACTGCACAATGGAGGTGGCAACAGGGTCAGTGCAGGGTACCCCCGCCAACTTAGGGCCCGGGGAAAAGCTCAGCTTTCTCAGCCTCTTGACCCAGCCACAGCTGAGAGTGATACGATCATCCCCACAGGAAATACAGCGCTAAAGGGCAAGTTAGAGACAGTGCCTTAAAAAAGGGAACACTGGCTGAACTGCCATATTGCTGGGGGTTGCTGGCTCACATATGAGTCACCATGTAATGTGGGCTCTCCTGATGGGATCCAAACTCAAAGATTTGGCTGTCTCTACAGCATTAACAGGGTTATGCAAATGCCTTTATTTGTAATCTCCATTAGAACAGCAATGTTTTCAAAAAGTGCTTTAACTTTTTAAAAACCAGTGTGGTATAGTGAGAGCCAGTGTGGTGTAGTGGTAAAGAGCATGGGACTGGGACTCAGACGATCTGGGTTCTCATCCCCATTCAGCCATGGAGCCGACTGGGTGACTTTGGGCCAGTCACAGACTCTCAGCCCAACCTACCTCACAGGGTTGTTGTTGTGGGGATAAGCTGGAGGAGGAGGAGGATGTAAGCTGCCTTGAGCCCTTTGTAGGAAAAAGGCAGGATATAAATCAGAAAATAAATAAATTCACAGGAGGAGAAAGCACCATCATTATAATATTATAGCACTGTGCAATATGCATGCATGCACACACACACCTCTTACCATTTTATTATTTTAAAAGCAGGAAAGTGTTTTCAGCTCACATGTCAGCCTCCTGAAGACCTATTTTGACAAGCTGCTAGCAGTTTTGGGATCTCATTTTTACTCCAAGCAGGTTTCCTTAAATTATTTTTTTGTTGCTGCACACAATTTATTAGCCCAGCTCTCGGGATAAAGTGCTAACATTTCCTGTCACCTCCTGTTCCTTTCTGGCTTTAAGCAGTTTCTTAAAGCTGCTGCAATCAGGAACATCAAAAGCTAATCAAATAAGACAAAATGTATGCAGAGTTTGGGAAGCAGCAATTGCCCTGTGAAGGCTCAAATCCTCATTATTGCTCTTGTGAAATCCCTGCTGTTTGGGTGAGGGGGGAGCAACCCACACTCTGCTTGAACTTTTTTGCAAGTGATTTTGATCTTATAACAAGAGTTCTTTTGTTATATCGAAGGAATAGCTTTCTGTAATGCTGAAACTGGTCTTCCAATTTCCCGAAAGTTTTCCTCCCTTGTAAAATAGGCTTCAGAGAGTTCAGTTTTGGTTCCTGACTCCTAGCAGATCAGAGCAAGCTGCCTCAGCTGGTCTAGGGCCTCTGGGATACAAGCAGTCAAGCTCCCAGGGAGTGAGTAACTGGAGTGTGTGAGCAGGAGAGCAAACAGGAGTTTGAAGGGAGAGTTTGGCAGGGGGGATCCTTAACATTTCCCCCCTTTTTTCTCTTCTTTCTTTCCCCTTAACCCCCCCCCCCCACTGTTTCCTCTTTGTAACACATTCCTATTTAGTAGTAGGACTGTGTTGTCAAGATTCAGTGAAGACAGGAATAAGCACTACTGGGTTTCTCCAAAAATAAGACCAGGTCTTATATTAATTTTTGCTCCAAAAGACACACCAGGGCTTATTTCCAGGTGATGTCTTATTTTTTCATGTACAACAATCTACATTTATTCATTTATTCATGTAAAAATCCACATTTATTCAAATGCAGTCATGTCATCTTCTGGAACATCGTTCTGGAACTCTCCAAACCCCAAATTGTGTTGCAATGGATGTACAAAATGCGTCCATCTGGCTGATGATCTTAACTGGGGCTTATTTTGGGGGTAGGGCTTATGTTACGAGCATCCTGAAAAATCATGCTAGGGCCTATTTTCCTGTTAGGTCTTATTTTTGGGGAAACAGGGTAGTTGTCACAACAGCCCACCTGCAAGACAGAATCACTACGATTGCATAAACAATGGACCGAGAATACACCACAGTGTGGTGACCTGCAACAACTGTGCAACATTTGTCTTCTTACCTGAGAGCAGCATGGCATGCGCATGCAAGAAGTGCGCGCGAGCAGCCCTATTAGAAGAAAAGGTGAGTGCACTGGAGCAGCAATGTCCACCCTCAAGATTATAGAAGAATATCGTTTGTCTAAAAACTAAAGAGCTTTTAGACGGAGCAGTGGAGCTGCAATAGCTAAGTGTAGTCCAGAAGCAAGAAGTGCATCTATAAGCTGAGCCAAAAGAAGAGGACCCTGAGGGAAGGGAAAATGAGGGAACTCCCTGGAACAGGGTGACCGGTGCAGAAGACCTAGAAGACACTCTGCTCTAGTGGAAGCAGTGGAACTCTCAAATCGTTTTATGTTACTTGAGAAAGAGACGAGTGAGAAACCCACTGTGAAAGAACTACAAAACACACTGAGTGCTCTGAAAAAGAGGCAAAAGGCCAATCAAGAAAGGAAAAAGATGCCAAAGTTTGCAACAACAAGAGGAAAAGAGTGATACTTGTGGGAGATTCCCTGTTGCGCAAGATGGAAAAATATCATGACGACTCAGAGAAATGCCAAGTATATGGTCTCCCTGGAGCCAAGATTAAAGATATAATCAGAAAGTACACACAACTCATACAACCCACTGACAAATATCCCTTCCTTCTTTTCAACACTTCCAGGAGAATCTTTGATAAAATAATATCAGACTTTGAAATTCTCGGGGGTGGGGTGGGGATGGAAAACACTTTCTGAACAATTCAGAATTGTAAAAGAGCTAGCAGAGGAACTCTCAGAACCACTGGCTATTATCTTTGATAAATCTTGGAAAACAAAAGTGCCAGATTAGTGGAGAAGGGCTAACAATGTTCCTGTCTTCAAAAAGGGGAAAAAAGATGAACCTAGGGGATGACAGACCAGTTAGACATCAATCCCTAGAAAAATCTGGAGAAAAATTATTAAAAAATCAGTCTGCAATCACCCTGAAGAAAATGAAGTGATTAATAGAAGTCAACATGGATTTATCATGGATTGCTCTGAACCAGTCTGCATACTTCCTGATTTGAAAAAGCCCCATTGGAGAAATTATCACATTGTATCTTTCCTTGGACTTTAACTTGTAGGAAGCCAGGGGAGCTGCAGTCTACCTGATACATGAGAGTTTGTGGTGTGGTGGTTAGGGTACGGGACTGGGGATCCAGAATATCCAAGTTTGAGTTCCCAGTCAGACATGAACTACTCCTGGTGTCTTTGGACCAGACACTACCTCTCAGGCCATCATTGTGATGATAGAACAGAAAGAAGAGGAACCCTGTAAGCTACCTTGGGCTCTTTGCAAGTGGAAGAAAGGTGGGATGGAAACACAATGCTGTTGTTTTACAATTAGTGACAGAGCTCTCTCTCTCTCTCTCTCTCTCTCTCTCTCTCTCTCTCTCTCTCTCTGTTATGCCACCATCATCTCATAGCTAAAGAAAGCACAGTAACTCCATCCCTGAAAATGTCACCAAGATCAAACAAATTCAGATCAGTTTTTGGAATCGCATTTACCTTTCCCTCAGCTTTGGATCTCTTGGATCCAAAGTATCAGAAAAATGCATCTTGTGTTTCAAAACATGTAATGCTATTCCTTGGGCCAGGATTCTCCAAGGCAACCACCAGGGAGGGTTACAAATGTGCAGAATTTTACTGTCTGGCCTGTATAGGTGTATTTTATCAGATAACATTAGCTGGCATCTAGAATAGGGGACTCTATAAGTCTCCAGACATATTTACCGCATTCCAAGCTGGCTGTACATCATTGGCTTGATTACATTTCCATACTAGTGCTCTTCATGTATTATCCATGTTGAGAGCTAATATATGACTTGAGCGATGGGGCTACCTGGATGCCCATACACCAACTTCTGTCCCTGACCAATGCATATCAAATGAAGAATTGAAGAGGAGTTATGTGTACTTTTAAGGCTCCTGCAGGAAATCTTTTTTGTTTAATTATTTATTTTCACAAAGTACATTAGAAAAGTAAAAAGGAAATATATGGGAAAAAAGATTCCAAGGCTTATTTCAAAAATATAGCAATTTCGGTATCTGAACATATTCATAAAAAGGTGAAAGTTTCTGTCTGCTGTGGTCACATTTAAATCATTTGATTCTTAATCAAAGATTAATTTAGTTTATGAAAGTAATTGTGAGTTACACCATAGCTTTATTATTAAAGCAAAAATCACGGATATTTGTAAGAATGCTGTCTTCTTTTTGAACCAGGAGGCTGTGCAGCATTTAATTGTGGGACAAGGGGAGAAGATCCTCCTCCGGGAGATGAGCTGCCCCACACGATAGAGATAACAATATTAGTGGTCATGGCTCTGCTCGTTTTGTGCCAAATTCCCTTTGAACTGCCAAATTGTGTCAGTCCTTCCTCTGAGGACTAGTCTTGTGTTCTGACCTCATATGCAGCCAAGTGGCCGGTAATGAAAAGCTGGCAACACCGCCACTGAAACGGATTGAGTTAGTGGTTGGTGCACCAATAAATCAATCAATAAGAGACACTGTGGAGAAAATGGGGCACCTCCAGCAAGATGAAGGCAAGGATAGATGCAACCTTCCATCCATCACTCTTGGATTTCCAAGATTCCAGGTTACTTTCCTCATGAAACTGAATGGCGCAATGAGGATATTCGCTGCACTATCGATCCTTCTCCTTTTTATTTCCAAAAGCATTGGAGAACCAAGGATGGCACGGCATGCTTGTTTCCTGCCCCACATATTGTACATGACTGTATTTTATTTGAATGCATCCATTCACGGCACAAATAGACAAAGAGTTAGCCATGTCAAGACTTCTCCATTCAATATATCAAAGAGGCTACACAATGAAAGACAAAACTGGTGTTGTGGAGGTGCCATGCAAATGTCAGGATATAATTTCATTAGCAACAGCAGCAACAAACTAAGTAAAACTAGGTAAGAGGAATAGAAACATCTAGAAAACTCTGATAAGACATACTAGGTACATCAAAAAGTTACAATATGTATATTCTGTGGCCCCCAAGGTAGATGGGACAAATGTATATTATCTACAGTCCTTTTGGTCCTATTGCCTGCCCAGCTCTACAGAGGCTTCATGACTACAACCCCCACCCCTTGGTAAATAACAGTAAAAATAATTTTCTAATCATATATTACCATCAGGATTATAGAAGCAGACAGACTTCAGTTAGAAGTTCCATCTAAAAATGAAAATAAAACAAATCAAAATAAACTATATGTTTTTTAAGTATATAGAGAAATATTCGGCAACTTTCATTAGAGTAAAAACCAATCAAACATCTATATACCCAGAAGATTAAGGAATGTAAGATATGAAACCAACAATATTCCACTGAGGGCTTTTAGATGCTTATTAAATAATAAGACAAAAAAAGTTTTGTCATAGCATAATTCTTCTCATTGGGAAGGAAAATATAAAGACACTGATTCTGCCTCAGGGGAAATTTAGTAAACTATTTCACAACCATTGTTGCTCCCAGTTCAAGCATAGGGTGGATTTAGAACATATTACAGTTTCTGCAAAAACAAAGCCATGGAATGATTTTCTTTCTGAACATTTCTTCTGCAAAAGGAACCTTGCCCCTCTCTCTTCGTTTTCTTTCTGTTTTTGTTTTCCCAAACACAATACAGTCAATTTTGGAAAATATGTTTTCTTTTACCTCGTTCTGTCCAGTTTGCTTTTAGAATGCATAATGAAAGAAATTGGAGAGAAGGAAATGACATTGCTGATATTATTTGGCTTTTTAAAGGGAGGGGGCACAATCTACTGTAAGTGCCCCATATCAATTTCAACAAAGTTATAACCAAAGGTCTCACTTTATTTCTGACCTTGCAGATTTCTGATGGCTGAGTGTTCTTGTTACCTGATTTTTCCCCAGACATGAGACAGGGCTTAGGATCATCTTAAATGCTATGTAGTCCCTAACTATCTGGGATCACCCATTTGATTTGTCTGGGGAAAAGCAAAAAGCACGAGGAAAATAGCACAGCTATTAACAGCAGCTAGAGGAAAATGGATTGAACAGGATCGGAATACATTTAATATGAACACACTCCTTCCCCCGCCCCTCTTGCAGGAAATGTTTTTGACACACGACCCTGAAATCTCTCATTTGGGAATGAGGATGGAAAGTAGAGAGTATTTATTACAGCAAGCCCCAGAATTGCCATCACAGCAACTGTTCTCTCTCCAGGAGAAATGGCTGCCAGCATTCGGCATGCACATGGCTTTACATGGTTAAATATAAATGCTCCTGAGCCCTGATTGGCTATGGCTTTGGCACATGTCCACTCTGTCTCTGGGAATATGTCTCTGCATGTCACATTCTATACAAACACAGCAGGAAACATGATGGTACATACAGCAAGGCATGCCGATCGCTACAAGGGATGTAGATTGCATCTTAGCAAGAGCTCTCGAATCACTGCGATTCAGGGGGAGGCAAAGATGGGTTCATGAGACAGCCAGTCTTCCAATGCCAACAGGCTTCACTATGGGGAAAGTGTTAAACTAGTTTTCATTTAAAACTTCCTACCTGAAACTTGCCGGGAGACACTTCTATATGGGGTGCTGTTTTCACACGAATTGCACAAAAATCATGAGAAGGAGTGAAGTGGATGAAATCAGCCTTCCCATCCTGAAGGGAGTCCCCTTTTCTACATTAACTGCTGCACTTATCTTTCTTAAACTGTGCATTTTTTTTTAAACTTGGAATCACTTACTTGTGGTCCCTATTTCTCAAATGAAAGGACAACATAGGACATGGAGGACCTCATATTCCTCTCAAAATGTAAAAAGGATTGATCAGAAATGGCAACTTTCTGCAAATTCCATCCATTTTTTCCAATAAACAAATGTCACTTTTTCCTACTTGGCATTGGATAGTCATGATTCCCTTCTAGGGTGCTACTGCATCTGCAACAAAAATTCATCTTTTTCCAGGTGGGGGAAAATACACACAGAGACACACAGCTGTTTTCTGATCCCCCCGATAGTCATGGAGCCTCAGATTTCTGAAGCCGAGCTGAAGTTCAATATTAGAACGTGGCCTCCAAAACTGCAAGATTGTGCCATGTTCCATAGAAATGAAGAGGGTCCAGATCAAATCCTGTGGGTTGTGTACATCTCTACTTGTTAGACTAAGTAAAAAGTTGTTCTGAGTTGGACTTCCATGTCTCTCCCAGACAACCCAAAATGTTCTTTCCATGACATCACAGAATTATAAGCTTGAATAGCATGCTTTCCACACTAAAAGCTGGGGTAATATTCTTAGTAGTAAGAACACTACTCATTAGGAATTAGCAAATCTAAGTGGGAGAATATCTGCCTGGATCTCTCCATATTCTATCACCCCATGCAGTGAGATCTCTCTTTGAAAGTATTTTCGAGCCCTTCATCGAAGCACTTTTCAGTATGTGTGAGCAACATGCCTTTGACTGACAGGTCCTACTGCTGCCAGCTTGACTCCTACTTAGATTAAGCAATTGATATAATGGCATTTCAGTAGCATAGCTTGGAGGACTTATGGCTTCTACTCTCAGGTTACACGCAAGAAGCTCTTTTGTGTGCTCCTCACCTCATGGAAAGAAAGACGTACAGTTCTCTCATGTCTATCATAGTGTTTCTGTAAAAGAAATTATTGTACTTCCCCACTGGATTTATTTTTCCTCCAAATTGACTGTTGCTATCTTTTAAAAAATCCCCACAAAGCACTTGGAAAATGAGTGGTCTTGTTTTAGTTTGGAGAGCACAAATGGAACTGGGCAGGGCTGACCATGTTTTTGTAATCATGGCCGAGCTTCTGTACAAGTAGACTTCAACCTTTAAACACAAAATTCTATCCCTGTACAACATCCAGTCCTTGAGGCAGTAAAATTGCAGCAACAACTCCCCCAAATCATCATTATTCTCCAGACAAAGGACATCCATGTTTGATGGCAGCCTTTTCTCTGTCATGAGTAGATGCCTCTTGGACAATACCAGCTGCCCGAGCTGTTCATTTCCTATTAAGAGAGCTGCTGCCTCAAAGAGCCCCCTCAACACACCTCCATCTTTCAGTTCCTGCAGATGATTAAGGATCTGCTCTTGCCTTTGATTCTGACATCCGTCCCCCTTCCTCTGAATGCAAGGAGGGTCCGGACGAGGGCTTGGCAGTGAAACCTCCATCTCTTCAACTCAGCAGGAATACACTTTTCATTAATCAGCAGGGGATGCGATATTTGAAAGGCAGGTGTCAAAAGGGGAGACAGAGGCAAAGGGGCTTGGTGCTTTCATCTAAATATAAAGAAGCGTTGGGGAAGATGGAGTGAGATGTGAAGGCAAACACCAGCACCAGGGCGAAGGCCAGGGAGATTAGGTAGAAATATGTATTCCTAATGCAGCACTAAGAAAGGAAGCACACTGCAGTCTGTTCGGTAATGCCAGTCATGTAAGCATAGGTGGGGCAGCATGGTGCAGTAGTTAGAGTGTTGGATGGGACTGCAGGAGCTGGGGTTTCAGTCCTCATCTCTAGTTGACTTTGGATCTGTCATGGCTGGATGTCAGCATCAGAGGAAGGGTGACGTCCTGGTCAAGTCTGAGGCGACTTTGCTACTGCCCAGCATCCCAGAACCTGTCCCTTAAGGCAGTCAAGAACTTGCCGAGTCTAATGCTGATCAGCAGCCCAAAGAAATGGACTCTGCAGAATCAAGGACAGAATCCTAAGGGGTGTTTCCGTCTCAGCCAAATCCTCCACAGTGCTGTGCAAGCCAGGTGAGACAGGGAGTAGACCAGGCAGCAGGTCACAGAGAGGAGAAATGCCCACCTTCTACCTTCTAGAAGGAAAGGTGTGGACTAGGTGCAGAGGCCAATCAGGTCTCGTTTCACCTCCACCCTTGGTCAGAGTCACTTGGTCACCTCGTTCATTTACAAGCTGTCCATTGTGCTATAATTGGTGACCATCCTTTCTTCCCAAAGGGCAGAGACAGACTGACCACAGCACGGTGCTATCACGCCGATCACCCTACATCACATGACATAACATATGGCAGGAGGCTATGCAAGTACCCATGGATTGTTTACAGGAGTCTGGGATGAAACAATGTAATGAATAAAAATGTACAGCTATCGCTTTTTGAACTACAGAAAAAGTGCATTTGCTGAGGTTTCCTTCATTCCCAGCATGAAGAAGATGAAAATACTGTCAGAATAAAAGAAGTGGCAACTGTAGGTCAGTGCTTACATGGTTGAATGCAAAGGGATTCAAATCCAGACTTTTAAGAGCAAAACACTCAAATCCCTGAGCCTAGATGGACAAATATGTCAGTTTCAGTTTCTCCCACTTTTTAATCCTCAAATTGTTTTTGTTCCAAATATAGAGAGCTTTGATAAATTCTTGAAAAAAAAGAACTGAAGAAAATCTTGCCCATGAATTCCTAGTCACACATCCATGCTCATGTGCAACACCTTCTTCCTGGCCCATCTACAACTGTTCCTGCTTGAAGGGTTTCAGGTTGGGTGGGGGAACATCTGTCATATAGTTGGCATTCTAGGTCCCAGGCAGACTTATTTCCTCACAAGGTATATTTTTAGCCAGCCTGTACTAAGTGAGGAGGCAAAAACAATGAATTTTGAAGAGATACATACATTTAGGTTGTTCAGTCCATGGGAGGCTTGAGAGCGACCCTGGAGGTGGGCTAACAGAGTTATGTACTGTAATTGTGTGATGTTCGAAGATGTTATTCAGCACAGACAAGTGCAAGGGAATGCACACTGGGAGGAACAATTAAACTATTCACACACCCTGATGGCTTCTGAATTAATTGTAGCCTCTTAGGAAAATAATACAGGCTTCATTGTGGACAACTTGATGAAGATGTTAGCAGCAATTAAGGAAAAGAGCCTGTTGCTAAGGTGCATTAATATGACTACCCAGACTTTGCAAGAACAAAGTATCACAAGGGCAATCCCGAGTATTCTTCTGACCTCCTCTTATGATTGAGTTCAGAGCTGCTGAACCTGATTTGTCCTGAAAAGCCCCCTCTCTTTAGCATGGTAGAGCCTTCTAACTGATTGGAAAAGAATGGAAATCAGCATTCATTAAGTCTTTCAGGTCAACTTCCCAGTTAGATTTAGCTCTATGCTTGGTAGAGGATCTGTCAGAGATGAGCTGATTTTTCTCATAAGGGTTCCTTTCCTTGCTGAGAAATGTCCTTTTCTCATCCCCTCTACCATTTTTTTCTCTACGTGTAGTTAGACTGTTGGACTGGGGTTGTGGGAGCTCCAGGCTCGAGTCACCCACTCAGCCATGAAGCCCACTGGATGACTTAGCCTATCCTATCTCACAGGGTTATCGTTGTGAAGCTAAAATGGAGCTATGCTAAGCCACCTTGGGTTCTTCACAAGAAGAGAAAGGGCAGGATATAAATGTGATGCGATGCGATGCATTGCGGTGGTCATATGTTCCAGCATAACCAAGGCAGTTTGGAGGATGAAAAATAGAGGTCACTTCCAGCAGCGGCAATGGGAGGAAGACGAGAGGCAGCAACAGCATCTGCTTCTTTGCTTTTGCCAATGCTACTGGTCAGCCCTCTGGAGAATTTGAAGAAGCCCAAGTCCACCTAGCATATATTTTATTGACTTCTGGGTGCCTGGCACTTTTATTCTCCCAGGCCCTTTAAAAGGTCCTTTAAAAATACTGTCGGAAGTGTGGCTTGCTATATTTGTCCATGGTATCTTTAATGATGTGATTAAAAATAATCTTTCTCTCATTTGTGCTGTGTAGATATTTATCTGTCCTCATATAATTATGTTTAAATCAGTTTTGCCATTTTCAAAACCTTATTTTAATGTGTTCAATTATTGGTTGCATTGTACCTGATTTCTTTATGTATACCATCCTGAGAGCTTTGGCTAATGGCAACTCATAAACTGAAACAATGATGCCAGAAAAGAAGAAAATTACCAATAACAGTAACAATAATACTAACAGTAACCATTTATTCACAGTGTGAGAATATCAGCTCACCCTAAACAGGAATAATATTACCAGTTAGGCATGTGAATCCATCCATGTTAGCTATTAAAAGGGGAGTTAGAAGGTGACGACTTAACAAGCCCTCCAGCCACACCATTCTATCCCAAGGCAACGTCACTTAATTTTCACTTTGAATAAATGCTGCTGTACTCTGGTATTACTTTGGAACATGCACATTTGTAAACAGTGTAGCTCTCTTACTCATACAAAAACTCCAGTGGATCTTGCACTCGCTTACTCCTTCAAAAGAGAATGACCTTTTACAAGATAGCTTGAACCTGCCATTGCTTGGGGAAAGGGGGAGCAATTACTTTCACAGATGACAGTCTTCCTGTCACATTTGCCTCCAAGAAGTGGGACAGAGCCCTCATTATTTCCACTCTTTCATGTCCCCTGCAAGGTGGTGGTGGAGAAGCTGCACCTTCGGAACATGGTAATATGACAGCGTACCTGGTTCACATCGTGAGCACAGCTCACTGTATCCTGAGGTGCTGAACCAACTTCGACTGGTCCACAGGTGCAACAGAAATGTATTGGTGCAGCCTATTAAATCCTCTATTTAAAGGAATGCAGTGACTCAGAAATCTCCTCATGTTGCATTCAATAAGTTTGGACTACTATTACAACCTGATTGAGATGGGATCTAAAATGAGGGAGTGCAAGGCATTCCTTCTTAAGTAGATTGCATGCATATCCCTGGCACAGCCATAATTGGAATACCGAAGTCAAGGTACTGCCTTGGGGCAGCTTGCAAGGGAAGGTAGTGGCTAGCCCACTCAATAATGAGAATCTGAACCCAGTAGTCTAACCGCTGTGCCACTGCCAAACTGGATTGCAGGTTTTAACTCTTGGTCCATTGTCAGGTCCACGTGTGTATCAGTAGCAGTGAAGAGAGGAAGGGAAGCTTCAATTGTACCCAAAGAACTCGGAATTCTACACTAGGTTGGGGAGCATCTGGTATCACTTCTCAAGGGCTGCATTCTCTCAGGGTGATCTGTCATGGGAGGCTACACACTGCTGGTGAAAAGGGACACTCTTGGGCATTCACACACCTTCTTGGGCATTTACACACTCTTGGGCATTCACACACCTTGCCTTTTCCCTCTCTTCATTCATCTCCCATCTTTCTCCATCTCAGAGGTATATGTTTTTGACTTGAAGAGGGCTTCCTCTTGTGCCTGCTTGTAGTTTTAATCTTTGTAAACTGCCCAGAAAGTTTTATTGACTGGGTTGTATAGAAATAAGATGGGATGAGAGGAACAAAGCATCAGTCCACCTTTGGTCTGTACCTTCTACCGTTTCCTCTATTTCTGTATTTCCCCACCTCCTGAGGGCCTTCTTTCCCTCTTGGCTCCCCAAGATGCATAAAATTCAGCTGATGGCCAAGTGAAACTATGACCAACATAACTACTCTATAAATGGCCCCCTGCTTTGCATACTGTTTATCATCATTAAATGCTCACTTCTATGACCCTTAATCATAGTCCCGTGGTCAAGGGGGCACAGGCTAAGTTAGAGTCCCAGATCTGAGATTAGGAAGAGAGTTTGATCTTGGAAGTGGGAATCTGCCTGCTGACTGGAAAGGCGACAGGAATGCAGCCCTGGTATCTGGGAGGAGGGCGACTGGGACTTCCAGGATACTGAACAACTTGGTGGCACTGCTGCTTCTTGCCCTCCCAAAGCATCTAAGCTAGATGGCTACACTGACCATTTAGCTGAAATATAGAGGAGGAAGGGAGAGATTTCTGCCACTACTTTGCCAGCTCCAAATTGGATGCTCATAACCCTCCAGTTTTGGGGGTTTGGGAGCACCAAGTGTACAGTTGAAAGTATCGTGCTGTCAAGCTCTGAGAATCATTATTCTTGCAAAATATAGGCTTTAGTGAGAAACAGAAGTATGATTAGCCAGGACTCTTGTCAGACCAGTCCAGCATTTGACAGTAGCTTTGTACATGTGCAAGACAAAAAGGGAAACTGGTAAGTGGAGTGTCCTGGAAAAAAGACCCCCAAACCCCTTTCCTACCTGCTTGCTTGTGCACCTCTTCTTATATACTTAGCCTAGGCTCCTCTCAGGCTTTCTAGGCACACACTCCTGGCATGCTCTGGAGGGAATTCTAGCATTATGGTATCAGTCAAAGGTATTCAGCAGAGAGAAAAGAGTTATTTCTTCCCAGAGAAGTTCATTTCAGTTCTTGAGCTTGGCTGCTTTCTCCTTTGCATTTTCCTTTGGTTCTGCCTCTTTCCTGTCCCTCAGCCTGTCTGTGCTTATGGCTCTCTCCTGAATATTCCACCTTTACCCGTAATGCTTTTCTTGTCTCTCCAGGGAAATGCATGGCATTTATCTCTACTATGTTCTTGGGAAAAAACCTCTCTGACTTCCTTCTCTGATCTCACCTCCAAATGAAATTCATTCATTCTCCCAGGAAAACTCCCCAAACAACTCTAGGGAACAGTTCACTTTTTTGCACAAAGTGTGAGTTTTGCAATCAAGAAATTGCCTGGAATGTTTTGAAATGGGCTTTTTGGAATCAGCTGAAGGTTCAAAGTCAAAGAGCTGTTACTATTTCCTGACAATTTATTTCAGACTTTACATTTCTAAGGTATTTTTCAAGCAAAATACATTAGATTCCCCATTTCTTCAGGGAACAAAAGAAACTTTTTTGTGGGGGGAAAGGTGAGGGAAAGATAATGAGATCATATAACTCTAGTGCTGCTCTGTGTGTGTGTGTGTGTGTGTGTGTGTGTATCACCACCCTTTTCCTGAAAGGTTTTCTTCCCCCATTAACATTTTCCTTGATCATTTTCTCAGGGTGTTTTAAAATTTCTTTAAAATGTATTTTGATATTCTTTAAAACTCTTTTATATTCTTCACTTTTCCATTTAGTTTGCAGTTGGGCGAACACATATCCAAAATAGTTCTGGGAAGAAAGAGAAAGGGCTGGTATGTTTTTGCTATCACAGATGGATCCCATTTCTGGTGTGTGCAGCCTTAAAAATGGGACGTGAAAAATACTTGCTCAGCTCATTTATTTCCTATATTTTTATCCTTATTTTCAGACAATTATATTCTCCCAATGTGGGTCACATCAATAGAAGAGAAAAGTGGCTGTCCTCAGGCCTTAAAACTAAAAGGACAAGACATACAAAGAAAAGGGGTCTGGAAATGAAGATCAGTTCTTCAAAATGAGAACAAGTGCTGAGTGAAAAGAAAGCATTTATATCCAGTTCAGCCCAAGCTAATTCCCCTGTTGGTGTTCTTTCTGGCTTTTGTTCTTTCTGCCAGTAGATGAGCCTTCTCTTCTGCAGTCTTCAGGCAACAGGAAGTTGAGGCTGGCTGCATTTTCTAAGGAGGAGGAGAAGACAAATCCTCTGCAGGTGCCCTTCTCCTGCTGAGAGATGGGGGCCAGTTCCTCTTCCACTCGCTTGGATGGGGAACATTTCCCCATAGATTTAAGTGCCCTTTGCTGGTGGCAAATGCCAAAGTATGCTTGTTCTGCTCTTCAACTCGGTCCCAGGATTGTTACTATACTGTGTGCTTCACTGCCTGTGATCCCTGATAGCTCTGAAAACTTGGGTCCTGCATTAGCTGGGCAACCATGTTTGTGCCTCAGCTGGGCACCATGGTGGGAAAGAAGCAGGATGGCCCAGCCTGAGGTCAGCTGTGTGAAGAGGGCAGGGCCTCTGGGAGAAGGCGGCGAGCACAGTTTGGTCTCCGGTCCATTCCGCACCTGTAAAAGGGGTCCACAGTCCACTCCTTCCCTATGCACAGAGCCATTGTTCCCAACTTAGGTAAGGTGGTTGATGCTGCAGAAAATTGCCAATCAGCAGTTGATGGGGCTGGGAAGGAACATTACCTGTAGAGTTCCATGGGTTTGTCTCACAGGGTCGCTTTCCTTTTTACAGCAAACAAGGATGTTTAAAGGTATTTTCAGTGAACAGTGTTGCCACATTAAGTTGGATGACACTGCACTAGGTCCAAGTCAAAGGGAAAGGTAGCAAGTGCCCCCACCTTATAGGAATAAGGAGTATCTGGTTGGGGTCCACAAGGATAAAGCTTAGGTAGGTGGCTGGCATCTCACCACCAACCTCTGGAGAGCAGCAAAACATAAAAACGACAACATCAGGTCATAGCCAAGCCATGCTTTGGCAGCATATCCACCTCCACCTCTTAGTGGGGCAACTCAGAATGTAGGCGAGCTGGCTGGCTAAGGGATTAGTCCCCATAACATGTCCAATTCTATGCAGCAACCAGTTAAGTGTTAACACAAGCCTAGCACTGTGTAAGCTCTGTGAAAGCTCTGGGTACCTTTCCTGGAATGGCAACTACTAGGCATTTACTACTGCCATAACTGCTAGACTATGAAACATAGCACAAAGAGCATATGTTAGTGAATATTTGTGGTTATATTTGTAATAAGCACTTAATGCATCGTTGGGTAATGTATTGCTTTTTATAAATTCTATAACAATCTACATTTTATGTTCTGTAGTTTAACATAGTTCTTCTCCACTGAGGAATATAGGCCTACCCTTACATAAACAATGGAACTTTGGCAGGTGAATCATCATTTACATGGGGGTGAGAATGCTTCACTGTTTGACTTTCCTTTCTTCTATATATCTATTAAAGAAGAAGCAACCCTGATTTTGAAAGGATTGCTTATTTGTTGGCTGCACTAGAAAATACCAAAAGCTGAAGCTTGAAGGGGAAACACATCACATTTTCTATAATGAATTGACTAGTTAGAATACAGGATATTGACTCAATGTTCAGTTCCTAGTTATTATATATGTATGCATGAAGGAAGAGGAAATCTATGAGTGAATGAACATTTTTATGTTCTGGAATTTCAAAAAAGGTTCTGCTATCTTGAGAAAGGCAAAGACAAGAGAGAGTGTTGGCTATTGGGTGGAATAGATAGATAGATAGATAGATAGAGGGAAGACAAAAATGGGCTTATATGGACATCTGGGTGACTGAGGAGTGTGTGTGGAGTTAGGGTAATGGTTGACCAGTTGTGCCAATATGAATGTGATTTTGACATGCAGGGATTAGGTCACAACTGCCACTAGCAAGTCCAAATACACACACACATCTGACAAGGTTACTCAGGAGGTAATGTAGGTCTCAGGCCGAAAATTATTCCTCTCTTTTAACAGCAAAATGATCTGTAGAACCGAGCAGGTAAAGCTTCTCACAGCATGGGAATACATATCATGGCATCAAGGTGCTGCCAAAGTCATGACCCAGTATCCACATCAATCCAGTATCCACAAAGAATCTGCATTTGTTCAGACCAGTGTTCAGGGTCAAATGGAATCCCTCATCCCATCTTTTTAAATATTACTTGATTTCACTCATCGTATTTTTTTTCTCTCTTCTCTTCTCTTCTCTTCTCTTCTCTTCTCTTCTCTTCTCTTCTCTTCAAGCCGGATTGGTCCTTTGGTCAGAAAGGCAGCTTGGGTGTGTCGATTAAATGATGAATTTTTGCTGTGGAAGGCCTTCCAGACAGGGCCTAGTTTGAGACTCCCAAGCTCATTTATTTTCCTAGTTATTTGGACTTGGGCCACCAGAGGAGAAAGGTAACTGCATTTAATTCACTGCTGCCTTCCAGGCACAGAGATTTTTACTGTGATGTATGAAATGGCTCCCTTGTTCCTGCTGGGCACTGCAGAAGCTACAAGTTTTTCTTGCACATCTATTCTGATAAAACCATATTTCATTGTGAGATGGCAGGAAGGCAGAAGTAGAACTTGGTGACAGAAGGAAGGCCATACCAGCAAAGCTGACCCACAACACAGCAAGAAATGTGTCTTAGAATAAATATAGAAGAATTTGTTCTCCTATACCCCATCAATTTGCATTTTAAAAGTTTTCATGAAAATTTGAATGAATTTTCAATGTATATGCACATCCATTATTTATGACCAAAATGTGTATGCTTGTTTGCACTGGTCCTCAAAATATACTTTTTAAAATATTGTACGACCATTCTCCCCATCCCTAATACATACCCCTTTACACACCATTTTACTTGGCATGTGCAATTCAATGCATAATTTATTCAAAACTACCTACCTACCCATCTATCCTTCTGCCTATCTGAGAACAACATCAGGAAACTTGAAGAGGTGAGCCAACCAAACAATAATTGTGTTCTGGTTGCTGGATTAGTTCTGAAAATGCAAATTAGCTTCATTCGTATTAAAATGCAAACTAAACACATTTGTCTCCAGGCTGCTTTGTTCTTTTAAACAAAAGGAAACAGCCACCAACACATACATGCATGGTTTGTTCAGCTGCACGATGTAGACTCAGGAACCAACCGGCTTTACCCGACAGGGTCATTGGAATCACATAACTTGAATATTGAAAAGTTTTGCCTGAAAGAGAATTCCTGACTTATTGGGTATTTAATAAAGATTGCCTCTAGGACACTTTAGAATAGGTGGACAATTTGTAGACCTTTTGGTCTAGTATCAGCCCTGGCTAGCATCAACAATTGTGGGGGATAATGAAACATTAAAAACGAATGTTAATAAGAGTATTTACAAGTCCAAACTGTTTTGAGCAAATGTCTAGTTCCCATTCACTCCATACTGCCATGATTGGCTATAAAATCTAGGAAGCAGAAACATAGGGCAGTTAACTGAAGGGAACAAGAACAAGGCAGGATTAGACATACGGAGTAGAAATACAGTGGATGTGTGTGAAGGAGCCTATATTGCAAGTTTACCACCAGTATCAATCCGTAAAAGCTGTGGACAAGATATGTCTTTCCTCCATTTTCCAGATCCTTCAGGGAAACCCAACTATATTCACTTCCAGCTCCAGATAGATCTTTGATCAGCTTTGGACTGTGAATAGCTTCCTCAGAAGTTTGGCAAGTCTCAGTTGCCCAGCTGACTTCCTTGCCAGTGCTGCAGGAATCACGATGCACAGAAATGACTAGACCTTATGTCTCTAAAGCGCAATGGGCTAAGGAGCATTGAAATCATACTCTCCAACATTTCTCCAATGAACTACAGACTCTCTTATGTACTTCTAGCATGTCAATTATTTTGCAGATGATCATTTGCTCATCCTTTCATCCACTCTTACAAATCTCTGAAAACTCAAATCTACCTACTGTTTGTCAGCTTTTAAAACCATCCCTTGGTGCTCTACCTTTAAACAGGGCTATCATCAGGCTGTACTGGGCCCTCAGCATGGTTCTGCCAAAGGTTCCTCCTCAGGTTCCACCAATGCATCCTTCTCAATATCAACCTGGGCTCCTACCCATCTTCGCTGCTTCTCCTATGATGCTTGGGGTGGTGTTCATGCTTCTACTTACTTCAATCACTGATCACTCCCCTTTTGCTTAAGCTTGCAGAGGAGGAGGTGATACTCCAATCCAATACTCACTAGACGTGCATGAGAAAATGGTTTCAGTCTATTTTTTGATTAGGATTTACCCACTTTGCACCCTCCAGAAGGCTCAGGCATAATGTGTCATCAAAACTATCTTTTTCTAATATTGCAATGTCCTTTGTGGACAAAAAAGCATTCAATAAGATCCATATGTTTTTAAAAATGTGCATACATGTGGCAAAATACACAAAAGACTTTAATAAATGGGAGCAGAATGTGTATGCTTCAAAAATATGCAAAATTCGTGCACACATTTGGAAAATTATACACAAATTTTCAAGGGAAAAGAAAACAATGACCTGAGTCAGGAAAAAAAGTTTCAAAGTGGAATTTGCAGAACGTCTATGAGCTTGTTTTTCCTGTACATACATCCCCACTTCTGAGTCCAGTGGTCAATACTCAGTCTCTGGTGATGTTGAACTCAGACACCAACCCAGCCTTTAATTACCTGGCAGCTGAAGCTTTCATGGTATTCAAATACTCGTTATTATCTAAATGCTCATCCGACCTATGTTACAGACATTTATATAGGAGCCTGATAGAAAATTGTCTTTCCTAGACAGAGGCACTTCATTCCTTTGCAGTACCCATCATTCCTGACTATTTACACCAAAGTATTTCTGCAGTATTCAAATTCCATGTAGTGAATTGGATTCTGATATGTAATTTGCACTGGTGACTTCCCTTCTGACACATCAAGGCAGGGTTCTAGAGAAAGCAGATTTCCAGATGTTTCCTGGACTTCAACTTCCAGAAGTTCTGCAAGCATGGTCAATGATCAGGAATGCTGGGAGTTGGGGTCTAAAACAAGTGGAAAGCTGCTGTTTACCCACTCCTGCTGTAAGGAACTATGTTCCACTAGAAATGCCTATGCAAATTTTATGCTTGTCTGTTTGTCTCCTTTGCATACAACCTCTTCAAACATTCGGTCAGAAGCACAGAGGTCCAACAGTCACAAGCTTGGCTACCTTTTAGGAAAGTAAATGAGCTGTAACAGCTTTTAGATCTACTGTTTATTCTTCTGGTCTTGATTTTTGCTGCCTCCTATCAGTTTAACCCATTTAAAACTCTCCAACAAGGATTGTACAAGATGAAAGAGAGCTCTCCACTCCCCTTTCTTGCCACAAAACAGCACTGCCTTAAATTCTACTTATATCCAGCAAAGCCCAGACATCCAATTAAAGCCATAATCCTATAAACCTGTCAGCAATCAAACAGGCTTCTTAAAATCAGGGAAGACAGGCTGCTGTACATCAATATGTCTAGGTAACAAACTCACAGTTTGTAGGTTGTTCTGACATAACATTTTTGGCTGCTGTGTGTCTGTTTCACGCTTGAAATGAAAATAACAAACACTCCCCCTTCCTTTCAAGAGATGGAAGTTCTCATTCTTATAGGGTTTTTTCTCCTCTTCTTACTCCAGTAGATGTAACATTACTAAAACTCTGAAAAATCTTCATACTGTATGGAACACTTTTCCAAAGAGATGTTTCTCAGCTTCATCAATATGATGATTGTGTGAATTTGCCCTTTGTTTGGCTATTTCTGGAAGCTTGACCATATCATCCAGGTATGAATAACATGCCCCAGGCTGCAATCCTATGCCCATTTAGCAGGGATTAAGTGTCACTGAACTCATTGGGACTTACTACTTAGAGGGCATGCACAGCATTGCTTTGGCAGAGCAGTCTTTCCCGAAACAGAGGAACCAGATGTTGTCCAAGTGCAGTAGCATTCAACTCAGGTTGTTGGCCATGTTGGATGGAAAAGGTAAGAGATGCAGTCCAATCTTGAGTCTCTAGGGGACTCAAGATGATGAGAGACTGTTCTTGTTATTCCATTATCCTCTTTGCTGCAACTGGTTGCTCAGATAAACAGGAATTCATGGAAAACACAAATCTTCAAAACCATGCAAGACACATCTATGAAAATAGACGTGATTTCCCAAAATATATAATTTGTTATAAAATTTTAGTCTGTCTGACTCAGGATGAATTTTAGGTTTTGCATAGCACAGGAGAGAAATATTTTTCAGAACTTGGCGTTAGTATGCTAGTATTTTAACTGTGCGTTTCTGTTTTATTTTCTGTTGTTTTTATCATTGCTATATGATGTAATATTGCTATTTTATGTAATACTGTAATCTGCTTGGATTGTCTTTGGACTAATACAGTGAAATATACGTTGAATGAATGAATAGTATCTTGGGTTTTTGTTCTTTTGCACTGAGTGATACCTTAGAGCAACATTCACATTATGAGAAATGTGGACAAAGAACAGTGTAATTTGCAAACAGGTAAATTATCATGATTCTGCCAGGGAACACAGTGTGGGTGGTAGTTCCATCTAACAACATAAGGGCTTGCAGGCCAGTAATGAGGTGAGGAGAGTGTTGTGAAGGTTTTCCAAAGACGATGATGTGTCACTCTTCAGTTCTGCTGGACACTTAGGCAGCTTTTCATTCCCCATGTTGAAAATTCTCCTTGAGGCCCTTTTAAGCCACTTCAGCACTTTGCCAACAATCTTCTCCGGCCTTTAAAAAGGCTTTGCACAAGATGTTACAAGTATTCAGAAAACAAAAACTCTAGGGACATTTAGGGATGCTTTAAACCCTTTTTATTGGGATTATTTTTCATGGTCCTCCATGTGTAAAGCCAGATGGCTTTGCTTTCTAGATGGCCAACAATACTCTAAGGTAGCCATAAAGATGCTAAAAGGATCTCAAACAGCTTTTTGGTATATAAACAACTCTGCTGTTTTACCTCGGTACACGCAAGGCTTCAAGCAATTGTTGTCTATCCTATCCCACATCCTTTTGACAGGCTTATAGAAAACCTTGCACTGTGGGATCTAATTATGGTGACATAATTAACCAGGAAAGCGGAGGTGGTGTGATAGTCAAATGGCCTGGGCAGCAGGAGAACAAAATGGTGATCACCAGCCACGAGTTTTGCCAGAACACGTACAAGGGCTCTTTTTAACAAGGAAGTACAAATCAATCTATATCCAGTCCATGTTCAGTTTCACCTGTAATTGATCAGAATTCTGCTCCACACAATATTTGCATTGTTCTCTGAATTAACATGTGCACACACATAAACACACACATTTATTTCAGTCCCTGCAAGTGTAAAAATTGGTAACATAAGAGGTTGTTATAGCTAAGGTCATGTAAGCATGCAGTATTGGACTGTATATTTCTCCTTGAACTCACATTCACCTTTTCAAATCTTAGCATCTTTCCCTATCAGGAAAAGGCACTTTTTAAATTCTAACAGAATACTTTTTCCCAGTCAAAAATGCATGTCTTCATAGAAATTAAAGTATGAAAATACGGATTTGGGGGGAATATGTACATTTTCACAAGTACTTGCACATATGAATTCGGGCCTAGTTAATGGCAAACGTATCCTAGAAATTGCATTTCTGATTGCATTTGTGTCTGAGGTTGTGAATGGAACATGGTTACGAGATCTGTGAATACAGATGAAATTCTTATACTTCCGTATTTACAGCCATGGCTCAGGGAACATACAGAAAATACCATGTGAGGAATCTCATAATTACTTGTTACTTATTTAGTTGTTGATTTTATTTTTAAAATACAAACATACAAAAAAACCTAAACCCCACTACATTTAAAATATAAACATAGAGATTAGCATACAATAAAAAATAATTATTACACTAATATTATGTTGTTATTTTCTTAACATAAACAGAATTTAGAAAGAAGAAAAGTATATGTATATAAAAGTAAAATAAAGTAAAACAGAATAAAGTTGCCAAGGGATTTTAAACAAGTACAACCAATAAATTCAGGCCCACAATTTTCATAGAGACTGAAAATATCTTTCTTTCTGTCATTCAGCATTGTATGGAAGTTCAGAAAAGAGGGAATTATTATTCTGTACACCAGCAGATTTTCCAATCACTTAAAGTCAATTATAAATTTAAAGAATCCCCTTTTACATTCCATTAATTGTACTAAGTATGATAGAATTTCCATTTGTCCTTACATTCTTGAACCAGTCTTCTATTTACATAATTAGTTAATTTTGCCAGCACGGCATATTCTGCCAGCTTATTTTTCCATTCTTCATTGTTGGGGATTCTGGTGATTTCCATTTAGAATCAATTGTAATTCTTGCTGCAGTTGTCATATATTTATAATATATAACTCTGACATATTCTTTGAAAAGTCTCTGGCATATATTCAAAAGCATACTCTTAGGACTCTTAAACTTAGTTTAAGAGAAACTTAGTTTTGCATATTTCTGCATGTATCCATTTCCAAACTCTTTTAATTGTTTCACAATCCCACCACATTTGGTAGAAAGTCCACCACATTTCCAACTTATTACTTTGTAGTTCTTGTATATTTTTTCAATATCTTTCAAAGTAACATGCCACCAATAAAACATCTTACACCAATTTTCCTGTAGTGCTTGGCTAACTGTGAATATAATGTCTTTCTTTCATAAAGCTTCCCATTGACAAGGTGATATTTCTTCTCCAAGATTTTGTTTCCAAATTGTCATACATTTCTCGTCTTGTTGATTTTCAGTGTCATCCTGTAGCAACTGTTTGTAAAGTCTTTCTAATAGATGGTGATTCTGTTGTATAATCAACTTTTCAAAATCTGTCACTTCTCTTACATTACCTGTCCCTGATTGTATTTCCCCTTTCAGTCATGAAATCAGTTGGCAATAAGCAAACCACTGTATATTTTTCCCTTCATATTTTAGTTGTTGCCAAGATTTGACTCATCAAATCTAACAATCATATTGCCATAAGTTATAAAATCATTATTTTTTCTTAAGTATTTTCCATACGCTTCAAACAGGGACTTTGGAGGAGAGGTTGGAGGGCTATGTTTTCTCTTGTAGAATACCAATTTTTTATTAGGCCATCCCTATTTAGCCAACTCTTTTACCCATAAGGGAGTGTGTATTCCATCATCAAGATCTGCTATTTCTAACTTCACTCGCCTATCATTAGCATTTATAATCCAATCTGCAATACAAATCAGGGAAGCTGCATAATAGTATAGCTTTAAATTAGATACTGCAAGGCATCACCTCTCCTTTTTTCTCCTGACTGATTTCATATCAAATCCTTGACTTTTTGCCATTCCAAATAAAGGTATTTATTTGTCTTCGCCAGTCTTGGAGAGTTTTCCCTAGTATAGCAATTGGTATCATCTGGAATGGAAAGTTCAATTTAGATAGATCATTCGTTTTTATAATGGACATTCTTCCCAACCATGGTACTTTAATTTAGTCCATTTTTGTAAATCTTTTTGGATCTTCACCCATGTTATTCAATAATTATCTTGAAATATTGTGTCATTATGTCCCATGATATTTATTCCTAAATATTTAACTGGATTTGAGGTTATTGTACATCCTGAAATCTTTTTTTATCCTTTCCACTTCCTGCTTGATTGCAAATTTTAGCATAATTTTTGGTTTTTTCATATTGATCTTATAGCTTGAAAAGAGACCATTTTTTCAATTTACTCTTTTTTCTGCTGCATAGACTGATGTGGATTTAGAATAGTCATCAGCACAAAATTTCATTTTCATTTCTTCTCCACCTGTTTTAAAGCCTTTAATTTATGGGTCCTGTCTTATCGTTTTTGCTAAAATTTTCAGAACAAGAATAAATCAAAGAGGTGATATAGGGCATCCTTGGCACATTCCCTTGTCCATTTAAAAACTGACAGTTAATGCACTGTTAATTAAAATCTTAGCAAGTTCTTTAGTATAAATTGCTTGAATTCGATTCAGAAAGCTTGAGTCACAGTCTAAATCTTAGAGAGTTCTCATTTTAAAAGGCCAAGACACATTATCAAAAACTTTCTCCACATCTAAAAGATAGATGCAGCTTTCTTCTTAATCATCAGACACTGCACTGATCTGTCCTCATCAATTTCTTCCTCCAGTGAGCTACTTCCTCGAGTTAGGAAATGTCCCCCAATCACTGCAATATCTTCTTTTTTGACCACCTTCTTCCAATGCTTTTGATACCTCCTCTTCCACTGAGCTGAGACTTCAAGTTGGTGAACATCCTCCCACAGTTCCAACAATTTCTTTTGTACATGCTTGATCATCTCCTTCTGATGAAGTTTCCTAACCTTTGTCTTCAATTTTTACTAATTCTTTTTTCCATTGGTCTTCATTTATTAAACCCCATTTGTATAGCATATCTAAAGTTTGTATCAGAGTGTTGATTCTATTATATTTACCATTATAAAAAACTCTCATGTATAATGGATTGCCCCAACTGTATCTTATGTTATTCTTTTTTAAAACTATCTTGATTTTGTTCAAAATATGCCTGATCACTATAGCCTGATGACAAAGACTGGACAATCACGTGTTGGAGATTACATGAACAGAACCGGCTGGAACTGGGGGTCAGACTGCTTAGGCTGGGAGGCCCCTTCTGACTTGCTTTGTTTCTATATATCTGTGCTGCTGTCTTGATAGACTTGAATAGGGGATTCCTTGAATTTTAATTGTCCTGACTTACCTCTCTTTTTTTTTCAAAAGCCTCTCTTTCTTAAAGCAATTAGCAAATTTGATCAGTACATCTCTGGGTAATATTCTAGATCCACACTTGGGACCTCCCCTTTGTATTCTTTCTATATCTTCATCTTCCCATCTCTCATCTGGAAGGAGTTTTCTAAGCCATTCCAACACATGAATCTTAAGATGTCTCTATTCTGCCTACATTTGTTCTGAAATTCCACATATTCAAATACTAGATTGGTAACTCTGGTACTCCAACAGCAACATCCTTTTTTCCAGTTCTGTTATTCTTTTGGAATGATGATGGATCTCCAGTCTTTTAGTTTTGACCAATATTTCTGTCTGTTTATTTTTGACAGACAAAATTATGAACTAGTCCTCCAAAATTAATTTCCAGGTTTCATCTGTGTTACAATAATATCTGCCTAGATCTGTGTTATCTTTTGTTTCTCATGTTGCATTCTATCTTCAGTCTTCTGGTCTTAGTTTCAAGACCTTTCAAATGTTGGTTGAACTTTTCAGTATCCTCTTGTAGCTCTTTTTATGAGAACTTTCATCTCTGATTCCTTTTCTGCCTTCACTTGGAATCCTGATGTTCAGCCCTCCTGTGGGGCTTCTCATTCATTCAAGCATGACATTCATTCAGTCAAGGTAGTTTGTACATTTCATTCATTTGCTCCTTCATCCAGCAGAGGGAGCAGAGAGAGATCCTTAACCAAATTCTTCTCTTAGCCATTTTTGTTTATCTTGGCTCCAGCTCCAGACACAACAAATACTTTCCATTTTTCCCCATTCTCCTTTTTATCTGTACAGATCTCCATAACATATGATTTGCCAAATATTCTTCTTTACAGTCTTATTTTAGCACTAAATTCAAATTGACCAAAGCTGTTGCAGGATTTTAATTCTTTTTGTCCTTAAAAATAGACTTCCAGAGCACTTTCTCAGACCTTCCCCATGCTGGGACAAATCTGCTCCTACAGAAAAGACTGAGTTTATTTACTATATAATTTTTCTTATCTTTATCTCTACTTAAAGCTAAAATGTTCACCTTTGACTTACCCAAAAAATGGGTTATTTATGCTAGGATAAGCTCATAAATTATTTTCAAGGCAGCAGAGAGCTCAGATTAAGATGCTTCCCAAGCATCCAGAATCCCTCCTCTGGAATTTCATAATTTCTAAACCCTCTTGTCATTTGCATACTTAACATTTTCACATTTTCACTCGTAACACAAAGACATAAAGATACATGCCTTACCTACATGCACCTTAGAGGGACAGGCTATCTTCTTACAAAACAAAACAAAGGATTCTCCCATAGCTTCCTTTATTAGTAGAATATGGCTTTGTCTCATTTAATGTGATATTTATCTGTAAAGGACATGGACTTTTATAGGTTCACTTGTGCTGAGAGTTGTCAGAGTGCCTCTTTCCACAAAATAATACAGATGTGGTCAGTTTCTCATTCCATCACACAGGATTTTATTAAAGCCCAGAGTGACATTTGCTCCAATGGTAAAGCATAGCTTTGATTATACACAAGTACCCTCATAAGCAGCTTAATTTTCTCCTCTTTGTCCAAGAACTCCACAAATTCACTACATTTCATATTAAAAGTTCAATTTATGGAGAGCTCAAACATTAGCCTGAAAGCTTTGCTTATTTCCATCCTTCAGTGCTTCTTACATTGGCTTCCATTCATTGTGTCAATACTAAAGACCAAGAAGGAGACCAGATGAACTGGTATCCTGTATGCTCTTTGCTGCATTTCCCCCTTATCATGTCCTGCAGCTTTTTCTCACACTCATTCCAGCCAATTGTGTGTGCAATCAAATTGAAACAAAGCAAACAAAAAAGAGCAGGAGGAGTGAAAAACAGAAACGGGCTCTTCTCTTTTCAGAAGGTACACTCTACAGCTAGTGCCAACAGTTGGCCTATCTGGAGGCCAGACAAGCCCAAGAGGCAGAAAGTCACTTAAATAGCAGAAGTTTAGAATTACCTTGTTCCTAATGTGCCCAGTTTTCAGTTCTTGGTTTTGCTGAAAAGTTATCTTCTCCCTAGTCCTCCAGCTCTTGCCAGAAAGTATTATTCATCTTGAGACAAAATGAGATTCTACACATGTTCTTACAAAGCTGCATTCAGGTGCTTTGGAGACACATACGTGCAAGTAGGCATAATGAGGGTGAACCTTGCATCAAAGAGCTATGCCACTATCTCTAAACAGCTGCGTGTTCACTGGAAAGCGATAGGCAGCCAATGCTGTGAACGCATTCAAAATTGTCCTCTGCCTCAGCATTCTCCAACTATGTTTGCAATTGGAGCCTCAGTTCTGACTCAAAATGAGGGGATTTCTTTACCACTGGACAAAGTGAGTTGAGAGTAACACTACCCAGAGTGTGTGACTGGTGATTGGAAGTGCACGCAGCCTTGAGACTTCAGTAGTAGGCAGAATATAAATGGAAGTATAAATAAATAAATAATGCCATTCTCTCCTGTGCTGGCTCCGATCTTAATGTGAAGTGGATTGTACTGTTTCTTTAAATCATGTGTTAGAAATGCGGAGTGGGGGGTGTTCCTCAGAACTAAATATCTCAGAAAGCTTGGTATACAAAAGACCCCCCTCCCCCAGCACATTACTTAAGATATCCTAATGGAGTTCTGCTCTAAGAACTCAAGTTATTTCTTCTGTGGAAGCTAGACTGACCTACACTGAGAGAAGGTTGTTTTTCAGAGCAGCCCTGAAGCTGTAGGAAACCAAGCTGAAGCTTCTGAGAGGTCCATGCCATCTTTTTCCTATTTTGCTGGTTTCACATTTATTTATTTAATTTATTTATTTATTTAAAACATTTATATGCCATCCTTCACTATCGCATCTCAGTTCGTCTTCAGTCACTGTTAACTGGATATCGTTTGTCTGCATTGGGTCATATGTAGGGATGAGGAGAAATTCATTCAATTCACCCTGTGCTTACTCAATTTTGCACTTTCACATGCCAATTGAAACAGGAAGTTAGCACTGGCATTTTCACTTTTCCTATGTTTTCAATGAAAACAAGTATACAAAGATATCTGTATTAGGGAAAATAACATTAAAATGAACTATTAGGAAACTGTTGGCGAAAGTGTGTTTTTTAAGGCAAACCAGCATAAAGCACACAAATATTAGGAAAACAGTGTCCAGAGCAGATAGGAATTGTCTTGCAGATTTCTTATTTAAAATAATTCTTCAAGTGTCAACTAATGCAATAATCCGATATCCATTCATCTGGCATTATGCTTCACTGAACTGAATAAGACTTATTTATACACATAATGGGAGAATGAACAGCAAAACGGTGCATGGAGTTCTAGGTAAAGCAAGTGTAAAATGGCACATATAGTTGTGAGATCTAAGCTGACCACGACTGACCATAAATAGTATCTTGGAGTGACAGAGCTCACTGAAAATATTGACCCACAATTGCTGGTCTTTGGCTATGCTGGCTGAGGCTCCTGGGAGGTAAAGTCATGGTGGGCATGTCGTGAGCGGAGTCGGCTGGTGCCGGAGATCAGACTAGATGGCCCGGGAGGCCCCTTCTGACTCGCTCTGTTTCCATGTTTCTAAGTCCAAAACATCTGGGAGGGACCAGGATGGGGGAGACTATTCTGTCCACTACACTAGGCAGCCTTCCATCTGCTTGCCTGAGAGAATCGCTGATGCAATGACCAAAATCTCCTTGGTTTCTTATCCGGGTAGGAATAAGCCGATGGAAGATTCTCTGCATGGACGGCACTTTTGGCCTTTTGCAGAA
Organism: Varanus komodoensis; assembly: GCF_004798865.1. Lineage (NCBI taxonomy): Eukaryota > Metazoa > Chordata > Lepidosauria > Squamata > Varanidae > Varanus > Varanus komodoensis. The sequence goes on from NW_025335856.1 coordinate 10,481,084, forward strand.
TCCTTGTACGGATATTATTTCCTCCCAGAACATGCTGTCCTCTTGACAGGGTGGCTCCCACACCCCCAAAGCCACCCTGAAAATAATCATTAACACTTCTGAAGAAGAAAACAAAACAAAGCATCTCTCTGAATTAACCTTTCAGCTCTGGGTGACTCTCACCTGCCACAGGCAGCAGCTGATGGGATTAGGTCAGCCTCATTAAATGTGGATAATCTGATAATAAGCACCATAAGAGTGGGCATTCTGCATTCTTCTTAAAGGAGATGTACTCTAGCAGATGCATTTAATCTCTTCCAGTCTTAGCATTTCTGGAAGAGAGTGTGGGTGATGTCTGAGTGGGTGGGTGCGTTCATTCTTTCCCCCTTATTGGCTAATAGGATTATTTCAAAATGTCTTCCTTGGGGGAAAAAAACAAAACTTTAAAGCATGTTATTAAAACAAAACACCAAATCTGTACTTGTTCCATTAAAAATAATAACTACTCTTGTTTTTTGCATTAATTCCAAGGCAAATCCCACATACCATAATATATTAGGGCAAAGAAGACACTGCTTAGTCAAAGCCGTCATTTCCTACTTGGTTCAGTTATATCTCCTATACACTTCTTCCCACACACCTGTCCTATTGAATTCAGTGGGGCTTATTCACAGCTACACAGGTATAAAACTGTAGCTTTAGAGGCTCAGTGTCTGAAGTCCCAGTACTCATCAAGAATGCAAAAGAGCTGCAGGTTCTGAAAAGCAGGATATCTATGTTCACAGTGAGGTGCCGTGGCCTTCTGGGCTGATATGCTACCCCTTGGCTGGTGGAGGTCCTCCGCCAATGCCAGTGGCCTTCCACACCTTCAAAACCCATGTCAGTTAGCATCCTGTATGGACTTAGACTGCCAATTTGTACATCATCATCATCATCATGGCAATTATTCCACTGTAGCTTCCCTGTGATGTTATGGGCCTTTCTGAAAGCATTACGCAGAGTGTCAGGTCAAGGGACACTTCTGAGTTGTGGTGCATGGGATTTCTCCCACATCAACTGAGTGGGTGAAGCCTTTTCTTGGATCCAACACATTATTAGAACTGCTCTTTGGTGTTGCTGCAGTTATTCCTTTTTCTAAGACTATTATTTCTGAGAGTCATTAGCTGGATGTAGTCCACCCTGCACCACCATGGAACAAGAAGTATTTCAATCATTGTAAACTTAACCCTATATAAAACACAGACTGATCTTAGTTCATGTTGGACAGTTTGCTGGAGACTCTTAAACCATGATGAAACGGATTGGCATTCACTGACCCAGCCCATATGTACTATTAATTGTTTCTAAGTTTTCCAGTGACATTTTCAGAAATCTGGGATATGAAAAAGAGCCACGACATTCTCAGAATAGCCAATTTCCTCATTTATAAAGATTAGCAAGCTATTATTACTTCTTTAAAGTAGCAATGTGAAAACAACATTATTACAGTCAATTGCACTGCTGAACACCTCCAAGATTCATATAATGTCATGCTGGAAATGATGATCGCATTACTACTGCATTTGTCTGCAATAGGCTTGAGCAACGAAGACTGGTGGTTCCAAAGCATTGAGGCACTGCATACACTCAGAGCTTTAAAATGAACTTCCATGGAGCCATCCATTGTAGGCTAGGGCTGCACCCTTCCGATGCATCGGGAGGTAACTCCTGACATGCTGGCTGGGGATGATGTGTCACAGGGCACCAAACTGAGACAGTCTGGGTTCCAATGACACCCCTGAGCTGAGCCCGTATTTCAGTGATACATTTGTTGAAGCAAAATGGTGGGCTATTCCACATGATGTGTATAGCATTTCTGTCATTGCAACAGGACAACAAGACGCAAGTGACCTTAGATTCTAAGGTCAATAGGGTTCACTTCCAAATATTTGCACATAGTACTGCAGCTTTACTTGAATGATGCCATGCAGTTCAGGTGTTTAATTGAATATCCAAAAATACTGCCACTTCTTCGTTACATTATAAAAGCATTTTTCCCTGAGCTTTTCTCTAAAACAAGCATGGGTGTTTTCTGCTTCCACATTCTCATGCTGAAATCTAGACAATGTTTCCAACCCAACATAATAAAGCCTTCTTCTTCCTTTTATTTCTTTTTTTGTCTATAAGATTATTAGCTGACATTTTCAACTTCTGCTTTATTTTTCACTTTTCTCCAACGGGAAAAAAGAGTCTAAGATAAAAAACAACCTTAAAGTTCAGCAATTTTCTTATTTCTCACAGTGGATATATTTGTAACTGTTGCTGGAATGAAACCATTTGATTGCCATTCTGTAGCTTGGGGGGTGGGGTGAGAGGCCACTTGTGGCCATCTTGACATATGTTTCCCTAACTCTAACCCTAAACCTTATGGGATCAGCTCCAGAAACCAAACATATGTGTCCCCCACAGAGACACCATTATATACTATCCACGTCCACTGTTCAGTACCATTCAGTCAGTCTGCAACAGTGCCACGCAGTTTGCTTAGGTTGAAAGTCTAATTGAAGTCTAATTAATTGAACCCAGCAGGTTCTACTTCTGAATAAGGATGAACAAGAATGGGCTGCAAGGTGTTTAGCTGGGCAGCTAAAAGCCCAAGCCTCACCACGCTGATTTTAAATAAGATTCAAGCCATCTGTAATATCTTTTAATGCGCTGGACTTCAAGGAAGGCGTATAGGCATCCACATGCACCAAACTAATCCATATATGTTAATTTTCAATTCCATTTTACTCAGGCTCACTTAATGAAATATTTGCATTTATAGAACCAGCATTATTTCTTTTACTATTGAACTTGGTGAATTATTTAGGATAATTTAATATCCCGGGAAGCTGTGCTTTACTGTGAACAAGGAAGCTTCTATTGACCAAATTAAAACAGAAGCACTGGAAAGAGAAAAAAAGGGTCCTATCCAAATTTGCATAGCAATGGTTATTTGGGGTACTTTTATACCCCAAACGAATGTGCAAAAGTTGGTTAGCTACAGGGCACTTAGTCTCCTTTGAAATCCCACAAATGAAATTAAAATCCATTGGGCGAAAGCTTGTTTTATGCAGGACTGAAGTCTGTATGTCTAACTATTATTATGCAGATTGAAGGTCAATAGGCCAACCATTACATCTGAACACCTATCCTTGACTTCAGAAGGGTCTCTTTTAAGAAATTCAAGTATGTGTCCCCTGGCAACTCACCCTAAAGGAGAGAAGAGTCCAGTAAGGATGGGAAATCTTAAAACAGAAATCTGTAAAGCACAAGAACAACCAAGTGCAACAAAGAAGAATAGAAAACTACAACATTCCCCTAATGGTGCCATTAAAAGTTAGGATATAGCTTAAAAGCGAAGAAGAAAATGTACAGAAGTTGAGAGGAAGTCAGGTCTAAATAGAAGAGTATAAACAGACAGCAAAAACTTGCAGGAACGGAGTCAGGAAGGCTAAAGCACGTATGAACTGCAAGTAGCAAGGCATGCAAAAAAATAATAAGAAAGCCTTCTACAGCTTTGTTCGAAAGAAAAGACAGACAAAAGAAAGAGGCATACAACAACTCATCAAGGACAGCAAAAAAATAGCAAATAACAAGGAAAGGGCAGAGGTTCTCAAATCCTACTTCAACTCAGTCTTCTGCAAAGGAAAATGCAACCTGCCTACAGAGCAGGAAATGCAAAATGAAAGGGAAGGATGGTAGCCTAAGATCAGCAGATAAATGGTCAAGAAGCTCCTTGAAGAGCTAGATGCATTCAGATCTCCAGGACCTGATGGCCTCCATCCTAGCTCTCTGAGCTGCTATGTACAATATTTGAAAATCTTGGAGAACAGGGAATGTGCCAGACAACTGGAGGAGTACTGATGTGGTTCCCACCTACAAGAAAGGAAAGAAAAGAAACTGGAGAACTACAGACCAGTTCATTTAACTTCATTTCCTGGGAAAGTACTGGAGCAAACAATTTAAAAAGCAGCCTGTATGCACCTTGAAAAAAGCAGAAGCCAACACAGATTTCTTAAGAATAAGTCATGCCAAACTAACCTCATCTTATTCTTCAACTGTGTTACGACCCAAACTAACAGAGGAAATGCAGTGGACATTATTTACCTAGACTTTAGCAAAGTCTTCAACAAAGGGCTGCATGACATCCTAGTAAATAAAATAGCAAAATATGGGCTTGACAGAATTACTACTAGGTGGATCCACAACTGTCATCAAAATAGGTCACAGTAAGGGACCATCAAGGTAGTTTCTCAATCTGGAGAGAAGTCACTAGTGGGGTACCCCAGGGCTCAGTCCTGGGACCAGTACTCTTCAACATCTTCATTAATAGTCTTGAGAAGAAAATCCAGGGGGAGATCATTAAATTTGCAGGAGATGCTAAACTAGGTGGAATGGCTAACACCCTGAAAGACTAAAAGAAGATCCTGAGAGACATGGAAAAGTTTGAACGCTGGACAGAAAACAACAGAATGAAATTCAACAGGAAGAAATGCCAAGTTCTCCCCCTAGGGAAAAGCAAGCGAACTTGTGTTGATACAAGATGGGGAATACTTGGCTCAACAGCACTGAAAAGGAAAAAGATCTTGGGGTTGTTGTAGACAACAAGGTGAATATGAGCCACCCGTGTTGTGCAGTGTGATACACTATTTTGGGATGCATAAATAGAGGTATCACTTCCCAAAATAGAGAAATGCTAATTCCCCTGTGCTATCTCCAGTCAGACCTCATCTGGAGTACAGCATTCAGTCTGGTGCACTCAGGTTTATAAAGGATGCTGAGAGGGTTCAGAGAAGGGCAATGAAGATGATACAGGGCCTGGGAAATAAGTGTTATAATGAGAGCCTGAAAGAATTGGGCCTGTTCAGGCTTGAGAAAAGATGACTACGAGGTAGTGTAAGTAAGATCTATTTGCTAAATGGACTGTGTGCTTTGTGTTTTGGCCCCATCCTCTTCACCCCACTGAAATGAAGCCCCTGAAAGCTTCTCTGAAATTGAATCCATCCCAAGCTGACCTGGGTTCATGTAAGGTTGATGTTAAATATAGTTGTAATTTAGTTACTTACTTACTCATGATACACTTGCATGCTGCCCCGTAGCCAGAAGGCTCTCTGGGTGGCTCACAGAGCCATCATAACAACTATACAGACAAAAATAGAAACAATAACAGCTAAAACCATAATACATAATACAATAAAATGCTATATAAAATACAACAGGAGGATAATCACAATAAAATCAACAAGACAATAAAACAGTAAAACAATAAACCAGCAGCAAAACCAATAAATCATTATCTAAAAACAAATACTAAATAAAAACAAGTCTTAACTTGGCACCAAAAGCAAAACAATGTGGGTGCGACTCGCACCTCCTTTGGAAGGGAATTCCAAAGGTGACACCCAGAAGGCCCTTTTCCACACTAATTCACCCCTCATTTAATGGGAGGGGTGTTTCACAAAGGAGGGCATTCACTGATGAGTTGAGTCGTCTGGTGGGGATATATGGAAAAAGGCTGCATTTGGCGATCACCTTACAAGACAAAGATCGAGAGGATGCATCAGGCTAGTCCACAATATGGATGGGTCTGGTTTGGTTCTCCTTCCCTCTCTCCCTTCCTCCATTTTTAATATAAGAACGTGACACCTTTCCTAAAAGGGACTGAAAGAATGTGTAGGGAGGGTGTGAGAGGAGTAACTATGAATGTGGGAAAAACCATGGCCCTTTTTACATTGGAAATGGTGCTACCCACTGAATGTGGCTAATGCTGATAAATGTGTTGGGCTCATTTTTATGTAAAATCTTACCTAGCTTCCCAAAGTCCTTCAACAAAGGGATAAAATACAGTTGAAATGATGATTTTCAAGATAAATGTGCGAGGAAAGAGAACTGACAAATTGGCCATCTTCATTCTGCAAATGCTGTAAGCAAGAATGCTTCCGGTGGTTTGAAGCCATACTTAGGAGACGACTCCTTTCCAGGCAATATAATTTAAACATAACTGTGGACTCTGCATTCTCACGCCAGCCCTACAAAACCTCTGCTAAGTGGTAAGTGAATGAGTTTACAGTATTCCACTTTCTTTCATTGCTGCTGGCGGATAAGTCTGATCTTTATAGAGGATAATGACAGAAAATTGCAGTGTAATACGGTAATGGGATTTATTTATAGAATTTGCGTTCTGTTCACACCCACTAAATGGATATATAAACACACACATACACACAAACACATATACATCTGCAGTGATGGTAGTCATTATGCTTTGGTTTCTTCTGTCTCTTTCTTTTCTTCATATTATTTTAAATACCTGAGCTGGTACCTGTGAAGTGTCATTTGAGCAATCTAGAAACAATCCTAAATGCAGAACATCATTGTCTCATATTATAGATAATGAAACTCATTTAGTAGTGGCATTTTTTTAAAGTCTCCAAGAAATGCAAGGCAGTTTTGAAATGTCAGTTATTAGATCCATCAGTGAATGGATCCATAGATTGGCTTCAGTCAAGTGAGTTTTTAGATGGAATATGCCATCGAACATTGGGTGTGTGTGACGAATTTGTTTCAGGTTATATATTTATTTACTTTATCAAAATTTACTCAGTTTGCAAGTTTTGTACTGAACACAGACTCAGATGCAGTCTGCAGTCCAAATCCATGCATTGTTGATGCAGTTTGAGAACCAAGAATAACATGTTCTATAGCATGTGTACATCTGAGGAATGTCCATTAAGTTGGATGTTTTTGGGGCGAAATGCACACATATACACATTAGTCAATGGAAGAGCATTGTCCACATTCAAAGATGCGCACCATTAATAAGTACATCTATAAAATACAGAAATATGCATGGATTTCTGTCCAGAGAAAGATTGAAGAACTTGTCATCTGATATGGATGCTAGTTGGAATAAGTTTTGAAATGGAATACGTAGAACTTTGATGAAGTTCAGTTTGCTGATTCATACATCTCTTGTAGTTTGTGTAGCAGTTGGAGCTGGGTCCAAATTTCAGCCCAGCAGTGAAAGTGCCGTACAAGCTTGCTTTTACTTTCTTAGTTTCAACATCCATTTGTAAAACAGGCATAACAATGATCTGACTCACTGGGTTGTTTTGAGGATTAATGAAAGAATGTTTCAAAGCACTTTCAACTGCTATTAAAATGCAAAAGCACTTTCATCAGATTCCCCCTCCTACCCTGGCTGTGTCTTTTCTTTTTAGCTGACATTATCAGCAATGGCCCAAACACAGCTCCCTTTTTCATGATGTTTCAGCATGCCTTGTTAAAACATTTATTTTTCCTCCTTCAATTGCCTTTATTTACTATCAATGATATTGCCATGCAAATTAAGTAAATTGAGCAAATCAAGTTGCTCATGAAACATTGTGATGTCATCCCATTCACTTTATGAAACTTGTCTGGGCGAGGCTTCTACTGTGATGGATCAGTCTCAACCCATTACATCCTCTTTCCACATATGCCAAGAATCAAACCCATTCTTTTATTATTATCATTTTTAAAATATTTTATTGCTTTCATAAAATAGATAGGATACAGAAAGAAAAAAGGTATAAGGGAAAAAGTGAAATAAAATTGCCAAGGGATTTTAAACAAATATAACTATTACATTCATAACCAGCAAATTTCCAAAGAAAATTTGGAAAATTTCTATCTTTCTGTCAATCAATACTCTGTTGAAGCTTGAAAAAAGAATGACTATAGTTCTCTATACTGAAAAATTTTCCAATCACTTTAAATAAATTATTTTAATGGACTTCCTTTTACTTCAAATTAATTATCCTGGATATAACAAAATTTCCACTTATCTTTAAATTCTTCAATCGGTCTTGTTTATATAATTAGTTAATGCTATAACAGCATATTTCGTTAACTTGTTTTTCCAGCCTTCAATTGTGGGATATTCTGGTGTTTTCCATCTAGAAGCCATTGAATTTTTACTAAGTTTGTTATATATTTGAATAACTCTGACATGTTCTTTGCAAAAGTCTCTGGCATTATGTTGAAATGCATACTCTTAGGACTTAGTTTTAAAGGCTTTTTTGTATTTCTGCATGTATCAACTTTCAAAATCTTTCAATTAACCAAGTCCATTCTGTGCTGCTTTGGTGTAGATATACCAAACCCATTAAACATTTTGGTTTTGTTATTTAAAATTATTTTAAAATATTTTCAGTCTTCTATCCTTCTCTCCCTTCCTCCCTTCCTTACACTGACACTTGCCACCTCTATCTGCTAATGTGATTCCTGCAATTATAAATATAGTCACAATCACCCCTGAAAATGATTAGACTGGATCATCTCCTGTCCCATTCAGGAACATTGTATGGGAAAGCAAGCAAGCAAAAATAACTGTCCCATGGAGTCGTGGGCCCAGAGCTCCGACCTGTTTTTCTTTTATTATAATTATAATTTTTCATTTAAATAATTCAAATTTATATCCAAAACAAGCATTTTTATTAAAACCAATCTGGGAACTAATCTAGGAAGGCTGTCAGAGGAGTCATGTCTTTAACTCCTACTTGTAGGTAGCAGTCTGGGATATCTGTCACATATTTTTCCTTCTTCTTCACAATCTCCTGGGAGCTCATGGGTGGTGGGAATCGTATCTTATCCATGATTGTATTTGGCATTTTTTTGTCCTGTGAGGTGTCTCTAACAGCCATGATTGGCATACCTGTAAGTCCCATTACTCTTAGGGGAAATTGCACCTATCTTTTAGAAGCATACAGCAGGAGCTGTGTTCTTCATTCTGAGGGGAGGGGAAGGGAGGGGAGAACCCTTGGACTATCCTACCAGGTAATGCAGTCATGAGCACTTTATATACTCAGGATGGAAGATGTCTGCTTCTCACCTCCCCACATTTCTCTTCAAGGCAATTTTGCAGATTTCAAATCATAGCTTCAGAAATTCCCTTCAAAAATAAGAGTGGAGGAGTTTGGTGCCACGCATTATTGCTTTTATTGTTTCTATTACACATATTTTATTATTATTATTCCTCCCTCCTGCACCATTTTAAATGCAAAAACTAAAAACACAGGCTAGAACATAACAGAGTAGTGTTAATCAAGCATTAAAACAAACTTAAACTTCTCTGGCTGGAGACAAAAAGCTTTGGAAATATGACAAAGCCAGAGCTTCTAGAACCACGTACTGCGGTTAAAAATATGAGGGGGGGGGTTGGACATGAAATATTATATTGCACTAGATTTAGAGTTTGCATGTGAGTTTCTAGAAATTTGAGAATGTCAAGGTGGGGTACCTGTTACCCCAAAATGGAAGGTGTGCGAAGCTATAAATGGGACAAAACAGCTGGAACAGCCCATAAACAAGAATCAAGCCAGGATGTTGTGGTAAAGGGGGGGCATCCAGGGGTCACCAAGGAACCACAGAGGAGTGAACTGGGGCTGAAAGAGGGCCAAGTATGGTCCTCAGTCCAAAGGTTCCTCACTGCTGTTTTAAAACCATGCAGCCTGCCAGGATGCTGGCATACCTCCCACATCCACGAAAGAAATAGTGGCCCCTGCCAACACACACTGTGAGCGGGGAGCAAATGAAAGAGAATGGTTTTTGACTGTCATCTAAGAAGAATGTAAAATTATGTTCGCATGGCAGCTAAGCATCTCCACGGAGGAGGCATCTCTCAGGACCATCAAGGCTGTTATTATAAACCTCTGGTCAGAGATGCTCAATGAAGATTTCTAAAAAGGGAAGCATGATTTAAGAGCTTTAACAAAATAAAGAGATGCCTCTGAGATTGCTATTAGCCATGGCAGCACAATTAAAGCTCTAAATAAAGATGTGCATATTTGAATATTTCTTCTCTCATCAAAACCATCCTGAATCCAAGCCAAGATCCCTAGACATTTGGTCCAGTTTGGAATGGGCTCAATCAGCACTATCCTTCTGTTCTTACTACTGCTACTGGTAATGGCTGAAGTAGAATGAAGAAACCTCCATCAGAGTCTCAGTATTTGGTACCTCCATTGCATTATCCCAAGTAAGAGTCCCTAGACACAAGATAATGTGCCATGTGTTCCACTAGTTACATTTTGGGGAAATGATACATGCTGATTAGACAGTTTGTAGGTAGAATAATTGTAATATGAGTTGTGGACCCCTAAATTCTACTGTGCTCCTGATGAGATCATTGAGAGTGCAATGTAGCCAAATCTACACAAGTTATTTCTTTGCTTATTATTTGAAATAAACATTTTCTAATCAAATCAAGTCAAATGTGTTAGTGTTTACCCATCTGGATGGGTAATGTTGGTTGCCAATAATAAATTTTTATAAAGACACTCCAGTGAAAGTTATAACATCCAGCCTCATTCCTAGAACCTCCAATAATCAAATTATGTAACAACTCCAATGCCAGCATTTCTAGCTAGATGATAAGACATTACAGCTCCCTCTGGTGGAAGACAAACAATGCTGACCTTGTACACTGTAATGAAACTATGGATTGCTCATACCTACTGCAATCTATTGTTTAGGATTTTCATGGATATACTTCTCTAAAGTAGCTTTTTCTACTATTTTATCAGTAATTTCATGACACACAAGTAAGCAGACCTACTAGACGGAATGAGTACAAAGGAGTACAAAGTTTCTTTGCTTGGTCGGGGTGAGCTAGTTGTATGTGATAGACATATCATTATCCCTGCCTGGTCTACAAACAAACCGAAGTCTACCTGGAACCCTGAATGTATATAGGTATAGGCATAACCTCCATAACCTGCTCAAAACCAAGCGGATTGCTCTTCATCATCACAAAGACACATTGACTATGTTTCTCATCTTGTAAAAATCACTATATTGACAATATGGACATCATGAATGATAATGTGAGATCCTTTCTGCAAAAGATTTCAGAAGGAGACAGAGGCAGAATACTGTCATTTGAGAAAAATGCGCTTATCCAGATTTTGGCGTGCTTTTCCATTTTGACCTCTGGTTTTCCCCTTGCCCCGTTCTCCTGGTCTGGCCTTTGATCATAACTTGACGTTTGGTTATGACTTTAGCTTGCTTCTTGAGCTGGTCTCCTGATTTGTGCTGTGGTTTCTGACTGGAATGTGTTCCGAGGCTCCTGGCCCACTCTCCCTTCCATCCCGGCTCCTAACTCACATCATGCTGCTGGACACAACTCAGCTCTGACAATCTGGAAACTCCACAGGGATGACACCTGATGCCTGCTACTCAAGATCACACATCTCACTGTTTCTAATGTGCTTCTTTCTTCTGTCTGTCGTTGTTTTGCTTAAGAAGCAAGTAGGGGAAAACATCCAAGTTTCAAAAAAGTACTGAAATGAATCTTCAGGATCAACCAGTGGAAGCACAGGGAGAAGAAGGAGTTGACGTCATAGGGGTGGAGGAGTAGGGAAAACAAGCAGCTTCCAATGGTTGCCAGCCTTAGGAAACAGGGACCAATAGCCAAGCAAACCAAATGAGTTTGGGTGGCTTTTCTTTCTTTCTCTTGCTTTCTTTGGGTTTTTTTCTTTCCTTCTTTTTGAAGTAGCAAGTTGTCAGACCTGCTTTTCCTGATCTTTAATTCTGTAGGCATTCCTCTCTGCCAATTTCCCTTTCCCGTGCTCTTCTTCCACTAATTAATTGAAGAATCAATAGTGTATAAGTACTAATATCCAAGCTTTCTCCACTGGAAATGCCCAGTCGACATGTGTGCAAAGCAGGGCTGTTGGATGGAGAGGGTATGCTTGGTTGGCAGGCTTCATGTCTCCCTCCAAATTTAGTTGTGATCTATATTCAAATGACAGTTTAATGAGCCTTTTCCTATTTCCAGAAACCTTATCACATCATTAAAGCGTAGAAATGAATAATACATCTAGCAGTTGGATTAAGCTGAACTCCAGACCTGATGCATCTTCAAAAGGATTGAAGAGGAAGGGAAAATTGAAGGCGGAAAGGGAGGGACAGAAGAAGGTTTCAGGCCACAGCAAAGAGGCAGTGAAATCTGTTTAATCAAACCACATGCATGTCTGCAGAGGATACTGATTCTTTTTCTGTTTATTTGGAATTGGAGGGGGAGGAAGAGGAGGAGGAACTAAGCTGCCTTCTTTTTTGGAGAGGCAAAAAGGCAGCACTTGCACTTCACTGCTAGCCAGTAGATGATGAAAGCTGACACCTTCTTAATTCTCCGGGCAAGTGGAAACAGAGGCTTTGATCTTCTCTTTTGGAGTTCCTGGCTTCCTGCTTCTCTTTCTTACCCTTCCCTCCCCTTTCCACCCCATTCCACACCACCTGAAGGAAACAGTACTGTTACTTGCCTTGTTTGTTTGTTTCGGAAGGGTGAGGGACAGCGGTGAATTATTACTAAAATGTTTTTAGAGGTCAACAGGGTTTTAGGTACCACACACTGGGAATAGAAAATAGGTGCAATATGTAAATGACTTCTCTGAATTCTTCCTCCCATTTGTGAGTGGAAACAGTGGGAGGACCATTTCACTGAATCTCTGATCAGTCTCTCCAAACTGGGGCTCACCATTAAAACTGGGAGTAGTATCTATTCTTTCTTAAAATCCGCTCCCCACAATTGGTCCCAAAAGTGCAAACTGGTTAAATCCTGAGGTTTTTTTTTAAAGATTGAAACACATTTATCACAGATCTCTACTGGGAAGTACTAGTAGCTTCTACTCCCTGCTACCCACAAAAAGATGTGAAAACGTTCAGAGAAAATCTTGCCAAGTGGCCTTATTTTTTCAAGAGGTGAGATAATGAGCAATATTGGAGATGTTCTCAAGTGGGCATGCAGAATTATTATTATTATTATTATTATTATTATTATTATTATTATTATTATTATTATCTGAGACACTTCAGCTCCTCTCCCTCCCTCCCTCTGTCTGTCTCTCTGTCTCTCTCTCTCATTCTTGCTCTTCCATTCCATGTTTAGGACTTTATGATAAGCATGTAGCTGATCATTTCAGGAGACAGAAAGCTGAACCTGATGGGCCAATGATCTGACCAAGCCAGAAAGGTCTTCCATTCAGTCAATTCATCCATTCTCTTCTAGAGCAGACGTATCTCAGGCCTACTAATCAAATCTACCCCACCTGCATGCCACAGACGGCGGTTTCCTGTGGAGTTGCTTCCCTCATTCTGAAAGGTTGAAATGGCTCTTCAAAGGCTTAGCTACTAGAAGTGAGAGCCTTAAGCTACCATAGGCTGGTCTGTTGAGTTAACTTTTTTGTATGCATTTTGTCTTTCTCTGTGTGAAACTTTCACACACAGAGATCTTGCTTGCCATTGGATCCATCTCATTTGTCTTCAGTCCAGTTCATCACTGGACTATGAATTTTCTTACAAATGGATGTGCACAAGAGCTGATGCTGTCAATGAGTAGATGATAGAATGCAAGCAATCTGTGAAATGTAGATACCGCAGATTTTACAACATCTGTATATTGATAGACATCCTGTAGTCATGGTTATCATTGATGTTCAGCAGGAATGATCAAAACATACAAAATATAAAATAGCTACAAACATTGTTCATCCAAAATGCAAAAACTTCATAAAGTAAATAAACTAAGCTAAACACTTTGATTTACCCCAGAGTGTCTTGTTTTTAGTGTCCATTTCTCTCACATGTGTCATCTATCTGCAAAAACTCTCTGCAGTTCTCTGCCACCTGAGTTCTGTATGCATCAGGTGTGTCATTGGCCTTGGCCCTCCAAATAATCACAAGTGCCTTTGAAATTCAAAACATACACTGTATTATTCCTCTTTGAAATGGGAAGTTCAGCGTTCTGGTTTTGAGTTTCCTGGGTGCAAGATAAACTAACCTACAGGTAAATTTTAATTAGTATGGGAGACACTGTGTTCCCACCGACCTCTTTCCTGCCAGCTCATACAGCACAGAATAGAAAAGGCTTTTAAAGTATGATGAGTAACTTCCAGGTCACATCTGGTTATAAAAAGGAGGTTAGAATGCACATTATTAGATGTTTAATTACATTGGCTCCAATATGGTTTTATTATTTTTAAATTATTGCTAATAATCATCATCATACAGTTGTTTTAAGGTATAGTCAGTGTGATCACATAAACTTAGCAAGGCTTATTTTTAAAATATCTCTTGCTTTATGCAATCCAACCAGTTCCACAAATCAACTTCACTTCTTTTTGGTCAGGGATGGCCAGTTGGAGGTTCAAGGAATGGATTCAACCACCAAAACATTTACATCTTCTCCGCTGCAAAATCTATCAAACCTGAATTAAACTATGCTTAAAGAAAAAAAAAAAGAGGAGATAATTCATACTTTGTACATTACTCAATGTTCGCATGAGAAGTTCTGGACCTGCCACAACTGAGTCTTCAGTCGGGGGGGGGGGTGTATAAATGCACACATACACATGTATGCAACACCGGCACACCAATAGATAATCCAGCGCCCCCCCCCCCATAAGTTTTCATGCTTCCTTGAAATAAAAGTAAGTAACTTGCAGAGATAGTGAGAAGGCAGCATTTTTCACCCACTTGCTCAGTGCAATTACAGAACTGTAAATGTATTAGGTTATCTTCATTGTTGGTTTGGCCACAAAAATTAATCTCCCATATTAGATTCCTGTATCCCAAAATTACTTGCTTTAGTCCTCCAAAGGTTATTTGGAAGAGAGCAATTGCATTCATGTTGGCATCTAGCTAAACAATTGTGGAGAACTGGGCAGACACTTACAAAGCATGTACACTCAAGGATGAAAGAGAGATAAAATGCATCATGAATGGAGGGGGGCACTAATTATCCTGTTTGCATATAATAACTAATAGATATAGATTGAAATTTAGAAATTATTGTTTTCCCGTTTTAATAGAAATGCAGTACTTCTCATGTAAAGACTATGATCTGATGATTTACATACCTTGTTAAGTTTGTTGTCTGGGTGCTGTTGATTGACAACTTCAAAACAACTTTTGCTCTTCCTTCTCATGGGTCTTTAACATTTAGGACAGCCTTCCACATGGAAGCTGCCTGCAAAATGGAAGATTGCTAAGAACCCTTCGAATAGAATTCGAAGATCGCTCTCTAAGAACCGTTGAATAGAATTCGAAGATCGCTCTCTAAGAACCGTCGAATAGAATTCGAAGATCGCTCTCTAAGAACCGTCGAATAGAATTCGAAGATCTCTCTCTAAGAACCCTTCGTACAAGAGGGCACATGTCATCCTAACTTTTGTCTGATCTAGCACAGCAATTCTTGTGTTCGTGTGCCTTGTAATGATAAAATCTCTTTAGAATGCAATCCCAAAACATGCTTCTGTCTCCTGATACCTGGTGGGTGAATCTGACCGTTTTGGTTCCGTGTATTTTCATCTTTTTCCTAGCTGACGCATGCAATCCAATGGTCTCCCCTGCCCACTCTCAATGAATCCAAAGGCTTACATACCTCCAGTGCATGGAGCAAGGCATAGTGCGGATCCACATGACAGCCATGCTCACACCTTGCATTCTATGTAGGGGGCGACATTTTTATATGGATCATTTCCTAACATACTTTTTCCAGTTCAATTTTTCTGTGAAGAGCAGAACCACATTTGCTCAAATGTGGGTCAGTTTGCTTTAAAATATGGTCTAAACTTGCCCAAGTCTTAGGAATGTTTCCACTGAATTTGGAGCATTTGAAATATTCTAGTCTACCATATCACAGCTTCTTCCACCTCAACAGAAAAGCACTGAATGTTTTCTGTGACCCTTGAGCGCTTTTCAATTTCACCCAGGGAGTCAAATGCCTTGATTTCAAATGTCACTTTTATTCTGTGATGAAGGAGATATGTTTGGTTGCAGAGCAGATTAAATTAACCACTTTGCAAACTGGCACTGAAGTACAAGGGCCAACATTCCCATAAGGCTTCATGGGACGCTGCAGCAGCAAGCAAGTTGAATGCGTCCATAGATTGTGCTGAATTTCAGACAAGTTTATTTTGGACTTAAAAGAAAACCCTGAAAATACATACCTGTATTAGGTTAGCCTGAAATAGCTAGAGAATATTCAATATTGATATTTCCAGAGGAGATTTTGGGGAGCCAATCCTTTGGTTCTGAAGTGCTTTCTGTCAATACAGTGCAGCAAGCTCCTACTGAATAACTCTTCATTTTCTCTGCAACGAATGCATTTTGAATTCTCATCTCTGGATTCTGAAGCTCTGAATTACCTCATTCTGTTTATAAAGTGGAAGTAACACATCCAGAACCATCCATGGTTCTGTTCCATTTCTTTGTTTTAATTTTCAAATAATCTTCAAAGTATGTGTGCTTGTTGCATTTTTCAGTTCTCTCTGTCCTTTGTGTATTTCTCCTCTGTGAGCATTGATAAAGCATCATCTTGCTGTGATTGTATCCATTATATCTTCAGGGTTCTTTTTTGTGTGGTGTTTTGTTTTCACTAATGCACAAGCACATTGTTGAAAACACCTGTCAGAAATGCTTGATGGAATCACAAATGCAACCGCATGGTGGTTTCTGTTTTCCCTTTATTTTTTATTTTATTTTTGGTGGGGGGAGTGTTTTATCATGCATACACCAGCAAAGTAGGAATAGGGGGAGGAGAAACATTAAGGTGTGGAGATGGAAGCTAATGCAATTCTGAAATTCACGTTAGAAATCTCCCAGTCAAACCACAGTTTGAGTGGAGTGGAACACAGGATAGAACAATGCCTGGAATACCAAGGGAACAGAATGTGAAACAACGCTGCACTCAGTCAAGAATAGGAACTGTGCTTGGACAAGCATGATTGGGCCAAGCTGGTACTCCTGCCCTGGTGTGTTCTCCTTTCACTTTCAATTATACTGGGGACCTCATATTCTCTTAAAAAGATGGTGTTGAACTTGTCCAGATGGAGGAATTTTCCCTGTCCTGGCTGGGGTTGGAGTCCCCCTACAGGACAAGATCTTGAGCATGGGGGACCTTCTGGACCCTGAGCTGTCCCAAGAGAACCAGGTGGGCTCTTTGCCTTTTATCAGCTCTAGTTAATTCATAAACTTCAACCTTATCTGGACAGGCAGAACCCAGCATCAATAATATCCACGCCTTGGTAACTTCTTGGTTGGACTACTGTAATGAGCCTTCTGTGGGGATGCTCCTGAAAATGGTCAAATGGAGTGGTCAGGTTGGTAATAAAGACTGGTAGCAGTAAACAAATAACACCAGTCCTCTCTCAGTTGCACTGGCTGCCAATTGAAGCCCAGGTCTGAATCAAGGTGCTTGTCTTAATGTATAAAGCCCTAACAATTAGGATCTGGATATCTGAAGGAACGTCTCCATCCATGGGTGGGGCCCTGAAGACTGGGACTTTTTCCCATGGATGCCCACAAAGGCTGTTCACCATCTGCCTGCCGCTCTGTCACAGCAGTGGCTAGCTGTGCCCTCCTCTCCACATGCCCCATCTTGTCCGCAGTCGGCATTGCGTTCATGAGAGTTACGCTGGTGCTGCTCAGGAGGCTGGGGAGGGGAGAGACAGCTCAACAGGACCCAGCTGGGAGCAGGGGCAATGACGCACTGCACTGGCTTGACTGCCTGGGCTCGGCCCTGAAGACGGGCCTTCTTCCCGCAGGCACCGCCATGGGTGGCAGCCTTGGAGAGTGGCCTTGGGCAGATGCCAAAGGGCAATGCCCATTTGCACCCATCATCTCCGAAGATTTAGTTACTGGCAGTACAATAGCTTGAACTTAAAATATCCTGGTATGGTAAAATGAGACAATGGGCATTTGTCGCACTTGCACAAGTTGCCTATATATTTGAGAACCAGATTTGAAGTACTCTTTTTGACCTATAAGTGTGGCACAGCTAGGAACCATAGTACCTGACGCAGTACCTCTCCCTGCATGAATCTACCTGCATGCTGCA
Organism: Varanus komodoensis; assembly: GCF_004798865.1. NCBI lineage: Eukaryota > Metazoa > Chordata > Lepidosauria > Squamata > Varanidae > Varanus > Varanus komodoensis. The sequence continues at coordinate 10,498,965 of NW_025335856.1, forward strand.
TTCATAATATGAGGCTGTCCTCTAAGAGAAGCTTGGAAGGTCACAAGCAGGGAGATGTTCTTTCCTGTGGTGCCTTCCCAGTTTTGGAAAGATCTACCTGACAAGTTCCACCTGGTGACAACATGTATATTTATATTTATTTCTGTGCCAGGTTAAGACTTCCCTCTCCTCTTAGGCATTTGGCAGTATTAGATAAGGTTTTAATCAGTTCCAGGCTTTTCTTTGAAAAATTGCTTCAGACCTGTGTGTCTCTCTGTGTGCTGCCTGTTTATATGTCTGCATGCAAATAGTCTTCCTAATGCATTTTAAGCTTTTTATTCTTTGTAGATACTCCAGGGAACTTTGGCTATTGGACAGTGCAGAAATGTAACAGATGAAAATGAAATGGGATCTGGGACCTGTTCCTACTGATTTCATCTTGCGTGTGACTAGATTATCCCCACCAACACCATGACCTGAAACCTTCCCTGAGATTGAATTTGGTCTCCATATGGAAAGAATGTCAAGCTCTCTCTCAGCTTGAAATGGCATCCGCTGCAAGCACCAGGCTGCAGTGGCATGCCAGCAGAAAAGACTGAAAAAGTCTGCAAGAGAAGAGTTCCAAATTTTAATATACTGGAGGAATGGGCATGGGCCTTCTCCACATTGCTCATGGAGCCATCAGATAATTTGGATTCTCGAGCTGGCCAAGCCCTCCAAGCTCAGAACTTGGGACTGGAGCTCCACCCACTTGCCCACCATCAGCAAAAATGCAGGTGGGAGGAAGCAGGGTAAAGATCATGTCTCCTGCTCCTCCTGTTCTATGCTGGATGGCTGTAATCCATCTGGGTATTGCAATTGGATAGTGAGCTAAGAGATGGGAGAGGAAAGGAGTACCACTCCACACGAGCATGTTGTCTAAAAGGAAGTGGAAAGCAATATGTTAAAAGCCTTTTGTATTATTCAGCTGGTTTCAAAAAGGTTTTCTTTGTATTATGTGACCTGAGGCTTCAGCATATACTATTGAAAACAGAACTCCAGAAATATCTTGTTGTGAATTAAGAGGTCCATTCATACATGAGGTAGGAGCAGGTTATGATAGGGGAACTGCCTTTTGTGCAGAAACTTAGCACAGAAGTAATATTTTGGTTTAAAACAGCATTTCTCTTCATTTTCTGCTGCACTGTAGAAGCCCCCTTCTCTCCCTCTCCTTCTCCTTCTCCCACACACACCATATATATATATATATCAGTCAGTGGGGCAGTGTATCCACTCTGGGTTTTAGTCTGAACTTTAAAGGAAATATCCATGGTGCTAAACCATGCCCCCAGAATTCAGGACCATGGATAGCTCCTTTAAAGTTCAGCCTAAAACACAGAGTTTGATATGCTGCCCTATTGACATTGCAACCATCACCAATGTGTTGCAGAACTGTAGACCTACTCTGTATGCTATTATGTTACTAGTGGTTTAAGTACCAAAATATTACATTACAGTCATGAATACAATTAATTCATGAATTATGGATCCCAAATTGTGAGGTCATGATGTAGCAACCTGCAAATGATAATTTAAGTGAATTATCTGAATCTGTCAAAGTTCACAGAAAGGTGCCAATTTAAATCCAAACTTCCACTAGGAGTAGAGATTGGGGAGAATACTCAAATTCAGTCTGTATTCTTTGCTGGTGGTGGTGGTGAGGGGTGGTCTTTGTTTTAACAGATGAGGCAATGAAAACCAAACTGAACAGTTAGACTGAGAGGGTGCAAAATGAGTTAGCCTTAAGTTCTCAAAGATCTATAACATGCTTTTTTCTATCTGATGTGCATTCAAAAGAATGGACAGTTCCTGGCTCATGCACAACAGCTGTCCATTGCTCAGCCTGGGCCCTGCATATTTCAGGGATGTTCCCTTTCTGCATTGAGAATATCCTTTGTTGTTTTGCATGGGGGGAGAGGGTTGGGTGGTTGTGTCTTCTTTTGCCAGTGCCTTCAGTGATCAAACAAAGTGATTGAAATGTATGGTTATTGCTTGTCATTATTATATTATATTGTGATGATGTATATATTGCGGTAATGTAAATGATATTGTGTACCTGTACTTCCCTAAGCTACCTTGGACCATTCCCCATGCATGTGTTGGGGATGGGGGAGGGATAGAAGCACCTGGACAGGGCAGCCCATAAAATAGGGCTGAGGCAGTGGTGGAGCAAGGTGCCAGCTGCTTTTAGACTGGCTGCACCCTGGGAGGACCTGTTTTTATGGAAGCCAAGTTGCGTGGCCACCAACCTTCCTTCCCTATCTAGCACTACTAGCTCTCTCACTATTATGAGCCTTTCCATTGTCTTTCCTAGAATGAACCTAAGGCTAACTGGTCTGTAATTCCCCATGTCCTCTCTACTACCCTTTTTAAAAATTGGTACCACTGACACCACCCTCCAGTCCTCTGGAACTTCACCTGTTTTCCATGAGGCCTCAAAACCCTAATCCCCATTCCCCTGATCTCAAAGCAAAGGATGGAGTAATCATTCACATCCAGAACTCCCCTAATCTGCACCCCATGTTTCAGCTCCTCCATGTTGGTCAAGACCAAGTTGAAGATATTCCCCCTCCCTGCCACTGCCTCCCAGACCCTCTGTGTGAAAATGCCTCCCTCTATAGCATCTAGGAAGCAGCATAACCTGGCTGTTGCCACCAAGTGAGGCTCTCAACTAATATCTGGGAGATTGAAATCTTCCATAGTCACCTTGTCCCTCCCCCGGGATATCCTGTGAAACTGGTCTGTCAGGGCATCATCCAGGGTCTCAGGTTGACTTGGAGGGCAATACTATACCCCCACTGGCATGTCCCTCCTCCTGTTGAAATCCTTTAGTTTTACCCAGACCACCTCTACAAGATCCCCATCTCCACCACCTTCTTGAGGCACCTTGAGGGACTTAGGAAAGCACATAAAAGGGTTAATTCATATTCATCTCATGGGACTGGAACACCTTAGAATGCACCATCAATTTCCAAAAGACCCTGTGGAAAGTGGGCCTCTCTAACAATCTGTCCAATCAACGATGCCACAGTTCTGTGGAAAACAGCATCATAGTGCCCTTCCCGAGAACCTGAATTTGGCCTTAGGTGCAGACAAGGACATCTTTGTGCTCCTGAGCCACTCTCCTTGCCTGCCGGCTATGTTTTGGCTCTCTCCTGCCCAAACCCAGCCAGTAATGCTGCAATTCAGGCATTTGGTAAGTGACTTAGAGTGATGTACCATGCTGCTGCCAGGCTAATCCAGGATATCGGCTTGGCACTGCCTTTGGGCACAGCTAATCTTCATGTCTGCCCAGCCAGAGGTGGCTCGACAGATGCAGCTGCTAGCATTAGGATGGAATGAGGAGAAGGAGTGGAAGATAAGCAGCAGTGAAAAGAAGATGACCAGGAAGAGGTACTGTCAGGAACTAGACTGACAGGCAGTAAGATCCCTGTTCAGCCATTGACTAAGTGAACGGCTGATGGAATGATTTGTAAAGGAAAAGTGAGCTAGATGTCCTCAGAGGGAATAATGTAGACAGGGACCCAAAGCAAAATGATGGTGGTTCCTTTTAGAGAATTAGACCTAGTGTGTCACAGTAGTGAGAACCTTGGACTGGGACTCAGGACACCCAGGTTTTAGTCCCCACCCAGCCATGAGGCTCACTGGATAACCTTGGGGCTTCCACCAACACTTAGTCTAAGTCCTGCATGTAGTTGTAAGGATAAAATGGATGGGGAAAGCAAGATTCTGTAAGCTGGAGTCCTTGGAGAAAAAGGTTGCAATGTAAATATAATAAGTAAATATATAAAAACTCAATGTTGTCCCTTGTTGACATAAATCCAAACAGATTCCCATGGCATAGGAATGTATGAGACATTTATTTTGTTTGTTTTTGATAAGGATTTTATCTTTTACAGTGAACATGGATTTAGTCAGAATCTACAGTCACAGTTAGTACCCTTCTAAGATTACAGTGTAATTCACAGACCCTGAAAAAAGGCATTCAACAGCTTGTGGACATTTGAAAAATGTTTTTAATCAATGGAAGAAAAATGTGTACATTGCAAAGATGCATACAGGTGATATGCACATTAGGAAAAAATAGACCCATTTGTGAAAAGATGAAAAAGAAAAGCTCTTGATCTTAACTATGTTTACTTAGGAGGAACCTCCTTTGATTACAGTTGAACTTAGGGTAGGATTTAAGTGGGATTCTCAGTAGGATTTAAGTAGGATTTTAAAAGCCACTGGAATATATAGATGCTAGCCTGGAAGTCTTTGGCTGACTGAACCAGTATGGCCACGCAAGAAATTTGGGTCGCAGCTGGGACCTTTCAAAATGTGCTTTTTAAGTGGAGCTGGCTGTACCTTCCCTGCCCTCTCATAGCTGGTGTGCTTATTTCCATGCTGACTGTGGCTCCAAGGTTGGAAGACCAACCTCAGAGACACAAATGTGTTGGCATTGCTGGGGGTAGGGAGGAGATTCCCCCCCCCCCCCCATACAGTATAGCCTGCCAGTACCTTGGTGTCTCTTACTTAGGATCCAGTGGGGGGAAATCTTGGATGGATGAAATTGCTTAAGTTCTCCCTTCCGCAAACTAAACAATTCCATGTGTTGTAAACTGCCATCATAGGAACAAGCCACCTAACTAGTTAAATTCCCTCTCCTGTACTTGTCCCAACTCTACAATATTATTTTTAAGTGTGGTGATCAGAAGTGTACACAGTGTTCTAAGTGTTGTTGTACCATATATTTTTATGTATGATTTTGGCAACTTTAATTTCAGTTCCTTCCCTAATTTGTCTTTTTCATGACAGCCAAACACTGAGTTGAACTTTTCTTCAAACTGCTTTAACCATCTAGAATAATTTGGTATCACTAGCAAACCATTTATGAATCAATGAACCTAGCAGAAGCAGCAAATCTGACAGAAATCCCTATGGCACCCCACTGTTTACACTTTTTATGGGAAATGTAGCATTTCTTCCTATACTTTAACCAGTAACTGATCCATAAGAGCACTTCTCCTCTTCCATTACTGCTAAATTTGCTCAGGAGCTTTTGATGAAAACTCCCTCAAGTCTTCTGGAATTCCAAGTAAGCAGTGTCTACTATATAATCTCTGTTCACACTGGTTGACATTCTCAAATAATTCTATAAGTTGAGTGAGACAGAACTTGCCTTTGTGGAAGCCAAGATTATTCTTTTTCAGCAGGGCTTGTCCTTCTATATGCATAACAATTGCATCTTTAAACATTTTTTAATAATATACCCAGAGCAGATGTTAAACCAATGAATTATCCTGGGATCATAAGAAGATCTACTATGGTAAACCTAAATGATTTCATTGACTTACTCATAGGTAACTGGGTATATGGTTGCAGCCTTCATCTGCTGGCTGATGATTCAGGTGTACACTTATAGTTAACATTTCTCATTTATTAAGCTAACCCACTTATAAACTAAATTCTGAAGCCCCAGTAATAATGATTCCTTCCCATGAACGTGACCTGATCTCCACGGGCAGAAAAAACTGCATATGAAATGGGCATGGAATGCCTGTTATTTTTTATTATTGTTTTTGCCTGTGCAAAGAAGGTAATTTGGTCTCCACGGGGGATGAGCAAAACTCTAAAGAATTTGGGTGTTATACAATCAGAGTGAATAAATATCCAAAGGCTCTTTTGCGTTATTTAATTCTTATCCCAATGGGTTTCTGCTGCTTTGGGGAAGCAATTTGACTACCAGTGCATATCTGAGCAGGACAGGCCATCATTCTGGGGACACTGTGACAGCTTCTAGGTTGCAATATACTGGAAATAGCAAGATAATGTTGATTCTCCTGCTAGTTTGTGAGTTAAGACAGGAGCAGGACTGTGGGAGAAAAGGCAGAATCTCAAAAGTGCACATGAATAAAAATTTAATAGCAGAATGCATGTTGGAAATAGCTTCCTCGGGGGCATTGAAATGCACAACAGTCTGACCTCAGCCATGCTGGAGTGGTAACTCCATGTCTGGAGGCTCAGCAGCAACATAAAGATGAACTAAAGTCCAGTGAGATACTGATCACGTCACTTCAGGACAACCCTTATCCTGTCTGTCACCGCCTCCTTATACCAGGAATGGCTTGAACACTGGCTCAGCCAGCAACTTACCTATGCCACTTATATCCTTTCTCCTTTCTGAGTCAGCCTAGACTTGAACTGGGGCCCTTCCAGTATGGCAGCTTTTCAGTACAGTACAATAGGGAGAGGTCTGTAGAAAAAGAGGAGTGCTGATAACTTTCTATATACAGTACATCCTTGTCCTGGCCAGTGTATAAATGCTTGCTTATTTATTTATTTATTAAAACATTTTTCTTGCTATTGCAAAAGTCAGTCTCCTGAATTCACAAGCCCCTCCCTAATCTTGTGTTGCCTGTTACATCCTGGTAGAGTTGGCCTGCCAGGCGGCAGGATGGATCTCTTGCCTCTGCCAGCGAATCTGCAAGAACCACGCATTGCCTGCCTTAACAATGCAGAGAGGGTCGGCTGCCCCTCCCGCAACACTGCCTCCTCATACAAAGGCTTTATTTCAGGTAAGCTTTCACCCATTTTCCTTCCATGGACATGGGCTCCGCAGCAAGGGTGCTGCGGTTACTTTTTGGAATGGCTGCTGCCACCCTCCCCAGAATGTATTAAGCTGAGGCAGAGCATATTCTACCAAAGCCATGCCTCCCTCTGTCCTGCTGTGGTCACAGCAGGGAAATGGGTTGGTGTCCCTCTCCAGAGCAGCTCGCTTGTGCCCCGCTCTGTGGGATCCTCAAAGAAAGCCTTCAGCACAGAGAGCCCACCTGATGCCTCCAGCATGGCTTTGCAAAGAGAACACCAGCCCCACACACCTTGTCCTATGATCAACTTCCTCGGAATGAGCTGCCCTGGAGACTGCTGTGCCCCCACAGTGCATGTGCTTTCTGGGGCCACCTTGCACTGTTGCAGGAGGCATCCCCTGAGAGTGAGGTGCGGGAAAGAGAGGAAGGAAGGGGCAGCAGTGGCAACAAGGGGAGAGAAGCCTGGGGAGAGAGAAGTGCCAGAGGGGAAGAGAGATGGCGGTGACCTCGGGAGGAGAGCGTTCAGCAGCATGGATCGTTCCAGTATTGCTCTTGCCTCAGAATAAGAACTGGAATGGAGAAGGAGCCATGGCCTCCCTTCCATCTCTGCTCTCTTCCCAAAGAGAGCATCTCACATCCCTGCTCTCATGGGAGGCACTTCCAGTCAGGTCCCAGGGTGCAAATTACTTTACATTGTGGGGTGTGCCAAATTCCATGGCACCATTTCTCCCTGAACTTTGCTTTTCCTGCCTTGGTACTTTCTGCACCAAGGCCGGCAGCAGGAGCATCGATGGGGCATGGGAAGTATGGCTGCCCCACTTGTCCACCAAGGAACTCTTCCCCACAATTTCCCCAGAAATATGTTATATTGTGACACCTCATCCTTCCGCAGAAGATTTGGGAGAGAAAAAGGCTCTGGAACACACAGGATCACAGGTGCTCCTTCTTACCTTGGCAACAAAAAACACTGAAAAAATAAAAGAAACAGGGCGCAGGCTGCCTTTGCTACTGACAATCCACATCTAATTCCCTGCCTCTGAAATTTACCCTGATTTTCAGGGAAGCTTGAAATGAAAGTTGAGCCTATTTTCTCCCCTTCTTTTTGCTGGCCTTCACCACCAGGGAATTAGTCCTGAATGCGCCCACGAATGGTTCAGTACAGTGCTAGCCAGTAGGTAATATAATTACCTGTAATGGAAGTACAAGGTATTAGATGCTGGCAAAGTGACTTAGAAGCATGCATTGTGATCTTCCCCATGAGTTTTCCCCCATAGACTATATATTGACTTCTTTCTTGTTCTTCCAGGGCAGCACTAGCTCTTGCTGTGTGACATTCTGAAGTCCAGCATTTTTCTGACTTTTCCTCCTCATTTGGACTGTGTAAAAAACTTGAGAATTGGAGTGTTCGACACATTTCCCAGCATACAAATGAGCAGAGCCCAAGCAAGTGTATTTCTGACAAAGGAAAACTCATTTGCTGCTTTGAAAAACCCCAAACAACCTCCCTCTCTCTCTAATATTCAAGATAGCAGATGCAATCTCCCGCAGGGGAGAATTAGCAATTAATACTAGAAAGATTGCACAGCCCCATCATTGCCGAGGTCTTCTTAAGAAGGGCAGGTTTTGCAAAGGCATGATGGTGACCTCCAAAGAGCATCTCTACTGCATTCTTCGGGATGCACCGGCCTTTCTCCTGGCTTGGTCATGGTAAGCAGAGCACCAAAGTACCAACTCCCCAAGCCTCAGCAGGTTACAATTTATTGCTATCTGAAATTAATTTGGATTGCAATCACACAGAATTCATTAAGAGGCACTTAAACACACACCCATACCTCGGAGAGAATTGGGAAAAAATAAACAAGCTGAACTATTCAGAAAGGAAAAACAGAAAGCCTGATGACAGCTGACCCTTAGTCTTGCGCCTTGGCTGACTTGCCATCCAAGGGTGTTACAGTGCAAGAGAAGCAAGGCACCCATTGCACATGATAACTTTTGTGACCAAATCGGAATTGCCAAAATTACCTTCTTTGTTTGTAGACATTGATTTATTTTTTCTTGGATGCTTCGTGGTTGTTATTTTTTTATCATTTCATTTTCTTGGATGGTGCTTACCGATGTGAAAAAAGCCATCAAGTATTGTTGATAAATCAGGAGATAACTGTAGAGGTCAGGAAAGTAGTGAAAACTTAAGTGAAAGTGGGAAAAATGAGAAAAGAACATATTTGCAAGTTGCTGCTTTGAGTTTGCTTCTTACACATTGCCTTAAAGAAAATATTAGCACCATTGAATGCGTAATTAGATGTGTTTCCCTCAGGGTGTGAGGAGGACTTGACTGTGTTTTCTTGTTATCTGATCATGGTGATTGTAATTTGTGTTCCCTTTGAGGCTTTTGCTCTTTTCGTCTCTTTTTAAAATTCTTCTTCCATTTTCAGATGGCAAGTCTGCTCAGCTGAGTAATGGATGACAGTGCACGAAAATAGGACATTTTTCTTGTCTAGCTCTCTAAACCTTGTCAAGGTCAACTGTGCAGAGTCGGAATGGAGGTTTCAAGGTGAGATCTCTCTCACACATGCTCTCTCTCTCTCTCTCTCTCTCTGTCTCTCTCTCTCTCTCTCTCTCACACACACACACACACACGATTTACTGTAATAGACTACTATATACTACAAACTAAAACAAGTGCAAAGTTTAATCTATTACTGTTAAACTTGTTCACCATGTGAGTGTGTGGATCACTGGTTATTCTTAAGAAAGGTATCACTGAGCTACAGATTTTGGATTTTTTTTCTTATGGAATCACATGGCTTTGATTGTATTCACTGTGTTATAAATATGACAGTGGATACATCCCCACTGGATAATGGCACAAGTACATTAGGTTCAATCTAAACCTATGCCTGAACTGAAATGCAGGGGGCAACTAATCACAATTAACTTAAGCCTCACTGATTTCAGAAGGTATACTCTAAGCTTGACTAAATCTGGATGCAACCCCTTACATTTTGATCAGTATTATGTCCATCACCAAAGTTCAAAGGAGCTGAAAATTACTCAAAATGCAACACTAAGTTTTATAGCTTCCCCCTCCCTCCTCCTTTTTGCTTAGCAAAGAGTAAATAAATTGCTCGCAGTTCACCATTTCAATTGTTTGACCTTTACAGAAGTCACAGTGGATGGAGAACAGAATGAATCTTAAGCCATATTAAAGTTTGAGTAATTGAACAGATAGGTCAGAATTCCTAGTTTGGGCACCAAAGTTATCTTTCTAATCAGATTCCCCATCCCCTTTATTATCAATCTAAACTCAGATCCATTTATGGGAGAGAGAGAGAGGAAGCAGATTTGTAGAAAGTCCGGATGTCTCATGAAAGAGGTAAACCATTACTATATGGAAATAATGATTGAACAGAAGTCTACGGAGCTATTTAAAAGAACATATGGTTCCATGGGAGATATGAGTCTTAGTTCCATAGTCTAATTAAAAGATCATTCTGTTTAATCTTTTGACTACAGTAAATTAACTTTTTCTTTTTTACTTCATCCATTGACATGGACACCAAAGGGGGAAAATATCAAAAATTTTGCAGCTCTTCTCTTCCTTCTTCAACACTCCTGCTGATTGTAGATGCAGATGAACTGACACAACCAACACGAGATACCTTATGAGGGCACATTTACTCCATTTCTTTAGCCACACACTTCTTAACAGATCCACCATTGGTGAATGGCCAACCACTCTCAGGGATGCAGCATCTCACTCAACAACATGGTCTGAAGACTGACTGTAATGCATCTCTTTCCTCTTCAAAAGATGTTTGGTGCCTGATGTGAATCTGAAGCATGACTTCTGCAGCACATGTTGGAAATGGCCCTGCCAAGACCACAAAGGACATGGCATCCTTCCCCAGAAACTGGTACAGGAAAAGCCAATGAACACGGAAGCCCCATTCAGCCTGGACACTGGCCTTCAGTGCCCCTGCTCTTAGAGAGATTAGTGGGCCCATCTTCAATGTGTGTGGCAAGAACCATCCTTGATAGCTTCTTCATGCAAGTACTTCATGCAAAATCGACGTGGGTCAATACATCTGAAGCATGCACAAAACAGATTAGGGCTGGTGCACTCAGGCATCAGGTACAGAGCAGGACATTGTCTCTCTCCCTCCTTTCTGTCTCTCTCTCAACTCTCCCCCGCCACATGTGTGTGTGTGTGTGTGTGTGTGTGTGTGTGCTGTTTTATTGTAGCGTTCCTTAAGCCCTTGAAGCATTCCTACTTTCCCCTGGCCTCTTCTGCCCTGAAAGCAGAGTGTCAAGTGTAACAAATCAGGACTGGCCCTCCAATGAATCACAGGTAGCAGATGGTGGGTCGGGAAATGAGGGCAAGATGTTGGACGACAAGAGTTGTGTGCTCTGCGTGGCCTGCTCGGCAAACCTTGAGGCACCATCTGCCTTCATGTGCTGTGCAAGGCATCTCATCACCAGCACCAGGGTGTCACTCCCTCAGCCCCGCTGTCATTCGGGTCAGGCTCCTCGCGTGCAAAGGGAGGTGACTGCATTTTGTCTTTCCCATCAGAAACTGCAGCTTTAGCACACCAGGTGCACTTATTTCTTTCCTCCACCAAGCATCTCTCCCGAAACAACAAACATAATTAACAATATTTCTCTAAAATGCTTACAAAAGGAAACAGAACAGGCTTTTCATCTTTTCTTAAGCACTTTAAGAAATCAAAGCATTATAGTCATAATATTCCATCAACATTCCCTTTGACTAAGAATATTTCTATTTATGCCTCTCAGTCCTGGTATCAGCTTATCAGCAGATGCCCCAACTCATTTTCCAGGGACTGGCCCAACTTTTTGTACACTTACCCCTGGTAAATCACCATCTGCTCTCTTTCTTTTTAGGAAGCAGGGCACTAGGAGGTGCCACATGTAAGCAAAAAACTCTGTAAATCTTTTTGGAGCACAGTTCTCCTATAATATATTCAGTTCATTTGCAATTTTCTCTAACATGCACCCCTTTTGTAAGGAAATATCTAATACAGTGCATTTTATACATTATTTTCATCAATACACTTTCCCCTAATATATACTGTATGTCTTAGGGTTAAACACACACACAGCTGCTTTATAGTCATACCATTTGTCCATCTAGGCCAGCATTGTCAGTACTGGAGAATTAACAGCAGAAAGGGACAGAATGTCTTTCCAGCCTTCCTGGAGATGCAGAGGATTGAACATGGAACCTTCTGCATGCAAAGCTTATGGTCTGCCAGTGCACTATTCCACCCTCCCTTTTTGTTCACAATTGGTGAACTGCTTGGCAAAATTCAGAAAAGTGTGAACATCCAAGGAGAACAGTGTTTCAGTTCACATATTGTTTCAGAAGTGCAAAGTTATGAGTTAGCAATCAAACAGCTTCCTCCCCAGTTCTTGCTCAAAAGAATATGTGTTACAAGATCTCATGAACATCCTTATTGTCATCTATGAAATATTCAGGGGTATGTCAGAAACAGTGATATCATCAATACAATCAGTTAAGCAGTGAATATGAAGAAACCCATTTTCACATCCTGATGCATCCAGGAAAGTTCCCGGAGGACCTTGCGACAGCCACTGTGGCTCAAGTCTAACCTACCTTAAGAGCTGATAAGGAAGGAATTATCTAAAACACCCTGAGCTCTTTAGAGGAGAGGTGTGATATAAATAAAATGATTAGTTTTTGACAAAGCAAAAAATACAGATGACTTCTTTCTCTTCCTTCTCCTCCAGTTTCATTACCAAGGATTCTTGGTATCATGTTGCAATCTAGTGCAGGTGTGAAATGCTTGAGCAATTCAAACCTTATGAATGCTGATGCAAATTGTCTTGATCCACAATTTAGGGATGCAATTCTCCATTGGTTTTTGTACTTCTTCAAATTTTGCAATGTAATAATAATAATAATAATAATAATAATAATAATAATACTGTTTTTAAACACATGTACTTCAAGATAAAATGCAAGTATAAAGTCTACTTTGAGGGATTATGTACTGCAACAGTGAAAGAAACTCCAGCTGGGTCTAACATTAGTCTCCCAAAAAATGTAGGAAAGAAGCCAGGGAATAATTCATGTGGCATTAGATGTCTATGCACGAATGCCCAAAGTATCGGAAACAAACATAAACTTGAACCCTTGGTACATGAGGGCAAGTATGACCAGACAGGCATAACTGAAACTTGGTGGGAAGACTCCCATGAATGGAATTCAAACATTGCAGGATATAACCTGTTCAAAAAGAATCGAAGTAACAGAAAAGGAGGTGGAGTTAGACTTTATGTTAAAAATACATATCTCTATGAAGAGATGCAGGAAGAAGAGACCAGTAAACCCGTTGAGTGCATCTGGGTTAATATAAATGGAAAAAGGAATGAAAGGAGCATAGTAGTTGGAATCTATTATCTTCCACCCAACCAAGGTGAGGATAAAACTTTAGAAAAACAAATTGCCGGTATTTCACGAAGGCATGATGTTGCTATTATGGGGGACTTCAATTTCCTTGATATCAGGTAGGAATCAAACTAAAATGCATTGCTGATAACTTCCTTCAACAGAAAGTAGAGAAAGGAATAAAAGAAATGGCTGTCCTTGAGTTTATACTAACCAACAGGGAAGACACAGTGAACAAAATAACAGCTAGAAGAATTCTGGGGGAGAGTGACCATGCCTTACTTGAAATTTCCAGTGTAATCTTGATAGGTGAGAATTCTGGGCAGAGAGCAACTCAATGAAATTCCGTAGGGACAAATGGCAACTACTCCACTTAGAAACAAGAAACCAAATGTGCCACTACAAGATGGAAACACTTGGCTCAACAATACTGCAAATGAGAAGGATCTTGGGCTTGCTGTAGATCACAAGCTGATTATGAGCCAAGAATGTGATGCAGCTACAAAAAGGGCAAAGAGTAATTTGGGCTGCATGGCAGAAGCATCACTTTCAAACTGTGTGAAGTATTAATTCCACAATATTCAGCACTAGCTGGAGTCCAGTATCCAGTTCTAGGCACCACAGTTTTAAAAAGATGCTGAAAAGCTAGAAGAAGGACAGAGGAGGACGACAGGGATGATTCAGAGACTGGAGGCGAAGCCCTTTGAAAAAAGATTGAGAGAACTGGGCATGTTCACAGCCTCAGGAAGAGAAGACAGATATGCTATGATAGCATTCTACAGGTACCTCAAAGGCTGTCACAAAGAGAAAGGTCAAGATTTCTTTTCATTCATTCCATAGTGCAAGACATGGAATAAGGGGCTTAAGTTAAAAGAAAGCAGGTTTAGACTTGACACCAGGAAGAATGTCCTTGCTGTCAGAGCATTAAGACAATGGGACCTTTCATCTGGGAAGCTGTGGACTCTCCTGCACAGGAGAGATTCAAAAAGCATCATCCAAACAGGATGGTATAACTTAGTCTCCTGCAATACCAGGAGGTTGGACCTGCTGGCCTTCTGCCCCTTTCCAACTCTACAGTTCCATGAGCCTATGCTTCTAAAACACAGTCATCTGATCATATCTGGCTCCAAACTTGGGTGCAGAGGCAAATGTTGAGGCCCAAATGCTCACTGTGACATTTGCTATAGCCACAGCTCCAAGAATAATCCAAAAATACAGTTGGCTGTGTTGACTGTTATCAACAAACCGGTTCATGCAATTCCCATCTTCTCCAGCAGAAGGTTTCTTGTAAAACTAATAGATCTTAATTGCCCATTCAAAAGCAAGAGAGCCCAAAACAAGTTGCACCACAGCAGGAAATACTTCTGCCAAGAAAATCAATTTTCCCTAGTGACTATGAGATTCAACTCAGAGTGAACAAAGATTCTGAGAAGCTGGCAGATGAGACCAGTCCCACTGATCAAAAGACAGTATTGGTGCAACCCCTGGGACCACTCCATCGCGGCTCCACCCCAACCTTACTAGAGTGAATTCAGTCACAGCTAGGGATGGATTAGAACTTTTCTATTCCCCCTGTCCCAGTGGAACATGCTAACATTTATAAATTGGGAGGGAAGCAACTTGAGATGATGGTGATGGGAAGGCTCTGGAGAAGATGATTTTGAAGCAGGGAATAAAAAATGATAGATTCATTCCTGGTCAAAACAGACTCTCTGTATTATTTCTTTGCTTGCTTATTCCAGGCCAACAGGGCCACTCCAGTACACAAGAATAGAACCACCCAGAGCAGGAGGAATGCATTCAAATAGACAATGAATGCCTACAATATGTTGTAAAGATCATCTATTTGAGTAGCTTTACAGGGGGGAATGGACAAATTTATGAAAGAAAGATTATCAATGGCTACTGATACTAGGGTCTCTCTATGTGTGTTTGTACAAGCACCCCCCTCACACACATGAGAGTGAGATACATTTCAGCAAATGAATTTGCTTTCCACAGTATCTTTGGATGCTTTTCGCTTGCTTTTCTTTACACATTGAGACAAATCTGAGGATTTTCCAAATGAGAAACCACAGAAGATTGAAATAACAGCATTCTACAGATGGTCACTGTTGTTCTACTGATCAGTGCCAACTTCTCTTTTACTGTTATTCTTTCTCATTGTCCCCACTGCATTCCCATTCACCTCACTGTAGCCATTTAAAAATAAAAATAATTGCTGGATTCTTCATGAATAGCAATCCCATGCATGTCTGTTCAGAAGTCCATTGAATTCATTGTGACATAGCATGCATAAAATTATAGCCTAATTCTCTTTAAAAAAGAAAAAAAGAAATAACATCCTGAATAAGCAGGGAACCTTAAAGCAAGGCAAAAACAACATAAATCTTGCAGCTATTGAAAGTCCGTGTTCTGTTTTTTAGTGGTCACAGATCTAGTCATTTTGTCATCACTAGCCACTGTCATTCACCCTTTTCAATTAATAGTAGCTTAAATCCTTGGAATTAGTAGCTCATAGCAGCTAAAATCCGTGGAATAAAAGGAAGTTGTAGGGCAGTTACATTATTTATTTCTGAAAAGTTTACATCTGGGAACTGTCATTGATGTATCATAGAAGTTGCTAGAAATGACCAGCTGTGCAAATTGTTGAAAATACACTTGTTTGCAGCATGTTCCCAATTGTTGAAAATACACTTGTTTTCAGCATGTTCCCAATTTCCAGTTCCATTGTCACACGTCCCTTAATTTGTTCATATTTCCTCAGTAGATGGAATCAACTCTTCTTACCCCTGTGCAAGAGCTGGGTGCCTATTTGGAGAAATTTGCACGGATCCGACACTGCTCTATTTAAACCTGCTGATTAACCAGTGCAGGGATAGCTAGCCTCTCCTTTGGAGGGCTGAGCAGGATTTTTTACCTGTGTGCAGTTTGGTGCATGTGTTTTCTACTAACTCCGCTCTGGGATTAATCCGGTTTTGAAGTGGTACTGCTAAATAGGTAGATTGGATGCTGACAGGAATGAGTAAGAATTTTAGGTCAGCTGGTCCTGGTACACAGGTGCTCAACAGGTACCTTTAAGATGTTCGGCAGAGGTTGGGTGCCGTGGGGGAGTTGTGTGACCCTCAAGCAGTTAGCCTTTGGGACCAATTTGTCTCACCTACTCAGTGTTGTGAGGCACTGTGTGGAGATAATCACAGCCGGCTTCCTTCTACTGAAGTGCAGCCGAGGCAGACTTTTCTCTTGCTTTACCTGGCTTCTCTTGCTTAATTTGAATTGATCATTTCATTTTGATATCTAGACTCATTGCCTCCTTTAGCCTTGGCGAGTTCTAAGGACCAGATCATATGGTGGGGGCTGGATGCTTGTCTCACCACCTGCAGGAGTGGACAGACTTGCTCGTGGAGTGTGAACCTGCCACAACCACCCTTCGTTATGTAAGATGTTCTCTTGCATTTAGCAAGAGGCTAGAAGCAAGAGCAAGCTGGATTTTGCACACTGTTTTTTATCTTGATAATGTCATGGTCCTTGAGACACAGCTCTTAAGATATATATGGCTGCAAACAGCAGCCACACAAACAGGCAGGAGGAGGAGGAGGAGGAGGAGGTGCAGACTGGCTTAAGTTTCTCACCACCCAAGCACTGTGTGATTAACCTGAGCTGAGAACAGGGGAGGGATGTATAATACTCTCACAGACAGGCTTCAGGGAAAGAAGCACATGACTTTCAGTGTGGGCTACTTGAGAATTATATGAAAGCACTCCAAATCTCTCTGTTGCATAGCTGCATTCACCATGTTTCACTAATCCGCTATTAAAATAACACCATTCTTCTAAGTCTCCAACAGGTCTGAAACTTTGCCATGGAAAATGTGATTTAGGGAGTGGAAGAAAGAAAAGAAACTCAGGACTTTTTATTTTCTATTTTCTTCTTGTTGTTGAAATCTGAAATCCCTTCTTGGATCTATGCTTTATGGGATAAAAACAACAACCAATTCCCTCCCCCTGCCAACATTTGTGTCACTTTTACATTACATTCTTGGCACAGAGTTGTACATTTTTTACTTTTGAGTAATCTCAGCTGTTGTATGTTCACCATGAATCTGTAACTGGGGGCCAGAACAGATGGCAAAAGCTTAAAATGACATATACTGGCAGCGGTACCTTGACAGAGAATGCAGCTAGAATATACAAAGAAGGAATCAGGGCATACAAGAGAAAGATTATTTACAGCACGGAACAGAGTTGTGTTATAGAATCCAAGAATTAGAATGAAATTCTTGCCATCTGTTCCAACCTCTTCCCCTGTAGCAGCAGGAGAACCCCTTCCTTAGACTTTCTTACCCTGGCTCTGCACAGGGTGGCTGATATGTAGCTGCCACCAAATGCAAGAACATCACATTTCCTCTTTCAATCTGATTCTCAAAAAGCAAAATCAGGTGATATTATCACACGGCAAGTGGCAAGCAATGAAGAGGAGAAAGGGTGGAGATACTTCTGATCCCTTGTCATCCAACCACAGGTTTGCCTTGCTGAACATAACAGGAGACAAAGGAAGAGATTATGATGCACAACTTCTTTTGATGGACACATAGCAGTCATTGCATTCATTTCTGCTTTTAACCTACAGAACATTCTAGATCACAACTCCATTACAATCTATCACATTTATGTCACTGCTGCCAAAGATGTGTGCTTGTTTTGTCAATAAAAACTGAACTTCTTCGCTACTCCAATACAGGTACAGGGAACCAGCTAGGAAAAGGAGATGCTGTGTTTTTGCATTCACCAAAAGTTGTGTCATTCAAGCCATGACTAGAAATGTGCAAATCAATAGATCTCAAAATTGCTGAAGTTCTCCAAACCCCATTTTGAAGCATATTCTGACTCAGTTTGGTATCAGATGTGAACTCTTTTTTATTGTGGCTATTTGCATGAATATCCATGCATATGTTCATGCATGTTTTTCAAAATGCATGTATCAAGCGTGTTCCCTGAAAATCTATATACTCCATTCTTATTAATTAAAATATTTGTGTGCATTTTCCAAAAGTACTCATTTTTCCATTCACATTTTTTCAAATGTTTGCATGCTGCTGGACTCATTTTTGGAGGTTAGAAATATATGGACTGTGAACTCAGAAATATATGTATATCAGTTGCAGATTTGGTCTAAGTCTGTGTCTAGTCTGGAAAGTGTGAACTGGGCAATCCAGATGAAAAAATGAACTGAAACTAATCCCTAGACTACTTAGTACTTTTCATAATGGCTACTGGGCCACATGGATCCTGTTGGGAATCTTACATTAAAAAGCAGTGCTCTACCAAAACACTCAAGGAAGAGCTTCAGCTGAATGGTAGAAACCCCTTGAGAACTGTTGCTGGTCTTTCTAGATAAAGATAGATAAATAAACAGATAAATGATAGATAAATACTGAGGGAAGATAAAGCAGAAACAGGAATCTGTTTAAGGTGAATCTCTGTGATCCTGTGCTGGGAAGCCCACCAAGATGAAGATTCCACAGCCTTGGAACACACAGTTTGCTTGCAGCTAAGATTGCAGGCTCAGCCCTGGCCCCTGTAATTAAACAGATTAGATAGGAAGTGATATAAAGCCCTTTGCCTGAGACTGTGAAGAACCATGGTCAGTCACAGCATACAAAGATAGACTATCTCAGCCATTGGCACCTCTCTGGCATCAATAGACTACATCTTCCTCATGACACCCACTAGGGGCAGCATCCTTGGTCCCACCAGCACTACAGAAATTGCCCATGATTTCGGTATGTTTGCAATGACAGAAAATGTCCACCATTTTTCAGAAGGAAACACGTTACAGAAGGCCATGCCTTGTTTTTGAGCAAAACTACACTCCTGGAAGTCTTCCAGGAGCATGGGTCCGAACAATTCGCATGGTCCTACAACCCTAGTTTTCCTTCAAAATTAACTTTTTGGCCACTCCTGAATGACAAGTTTGTGGCACTAAGGAAACCCACAGAAATGACAATGGGGGCACATGCGGTCATTGGGTCATGTGTTGCTCACTTCTGATTCTGACCTAGTATAAAACATCTTTATTTACTTGACATCTTCTAACTAAGAAGATCTTCCCAACATATAGCCTAAAACTACCTTCCTAGTAATTGATTCCATTTAGTCTTGTCCTGTCCTTCTGTAGGAAAAGCCAATTCATAGGAGTATATGGATTCTCACAACACCATCCAGCTTGTTAGTAACTATTCTAGATGATCACTTTGCAAACATTTCAGTGATAAAAGACAGACCCTGCTCTTGTTTTCATTCACATTCTGAATTAAATCTAAAGCTCCATCTGTCTTGGCTTCCAGCTTACCAGTCTTATTTAATGTTCATTTCAACAAAGTCCAAATGCCACAGCCGGGCAAGCAGCAGGCTGATATCTTGATGGGTGAGTTGGCTGGAAAAAGAAATGGCTTATCGGTGCTGTAGAGACCATGTCCATTCTTCATCATAGCACTGAAAGCCTTCAACAGTAGATGACTATCAGGGGGTGTTGAAAAGTAGAATGCTGCTCAGAAGTTCCAAAGGCAGCAGTTAGTCCAGATTTTGAAGCTGGAATAAATTTTGTGAATTATGTCCAAGCTAGATGAGATGCAAAATGGTCTGCAATCACACAGTACATAGCGACTTGTTTGGTTGTATTTCAAATTTCTGGAATAAGATGCAACAGGAATTCTGGAGATTTCCGAACAATTTTGGAACCAAGGCATGGTGGTGGTAGAGGTAACTTTGTGCATTCTGGAGCAGCAAAATTGCCTTTCAAATATGTTGTTTCCCTGGGGCTGACATTTAGCTTGGCAATGGTAACTTCCCATTCAGGGGAAATAGTTGCTTTGGACAGGCGATTTTACAGGAACTCTGGTAGAGAGAAGTCTGAAATCTTTCTTTCTTGTGCACTGTGGCTGCAATACTCATGCATTTGCTCTAGCCCTCCCTCCTCCTCCTCTGCACACCTTTCCTTAGTCTAGTTTGTCCTTTGGAATCATTCATTTCCTCCATTAAATGCATGAGCATCTTGGGGCTCATCAAGCAAAAGTCAGCCACCAGTCACTCGCCAGTCCTCATGCCATTTTTTAGCCCAGTCTGCCTGTGAACCCCCACCCTTTTACCCTGGTTGCACATGGCTCCCAGTCACTTATATCGCCTGTGCATCCTCGTCTGAACATGCAGAGGGGTTTCATTCCAGACAGAGCACTGAACGAACCGGCATCAAAGCCCCTAAGCCGATGATGTGTACCGAATGGCAGTGTGGTAGTTCGAATGTTCTACTCAGGACCTGGGAGATCTGAGTTCTAATCCTCATTTGGCCATGAAGCTCACTAGCTAGCATTTGGCCAGTCTAATTCTCCACCTAACCTACTACCTAGCAGGGTTGTTGTCATGAGGATAAAATAGGGCTACTCAAGCCACCTTGTGTTCCTCTCGAAAGGAAAAACATGTGAAATGTAAATGCAATGCAATGCAATCATCAGTACTGAGGCTGTGGGCTTGTCCTGTTTCCCTTTCTCTGAGCATAGCTTGTATGTGGGGGTGATGTCTGAAAATCAGTTTTCTTAAATAGAATTCAGTCTTTGGTCTTTAGGAGTGAAACAAAGGAAGAATTATTGAAAACTGACTAAGGTAAATATAGATCTGTTGCTTACGGAAAAAAGAAAATGTGGGCTTATTTCACTGTTCAATAGATTGCAACTATTTTTCTTTGGCGTCCTTCCAGTCCAGTCCCTGTTAAATCTTTCTCTCTTGGTTGATCCTTTTAAAGTAAATTTCAGTTCTATCCCTTTAATCTGTTGCAAGACTACCACACTAGTTGTGTGCTATAAATATGCCACAGGAGACAATTCTATTATGTACTTCTGACTTCAAAGAATTTAATGAGTAGAGCTGAACAAACAAATTAGAAGAAATCCTCCCAAATTCTAGAATGTAATGAAAATGTTTAGGAACAAAATCATTGATCTGGATCATTCTGTAGTAACTCACATTATAATTACAGGTGTAACAACAATCTAGATTGTTTAATTTCTAGTTTTAAGACAAGTGAGGTTAATAACTTTTTGAATCTGATTTGTTCTGTTACATAATTAATTTCAAAATTAGAAATTCCTATTTTGCTCTGCTGTGTCATAGAATCATGGATAGCAGAAATAGAAGGTGGCAGCAGCCAAATAGTTCTAGGAAGCGCATTGAGGAGAACCGTTGACTGGGTGAGCCAGCTATCATGTGGCTAAATGTATTCCTGAGAGTGATTGGCCATTCATTGATGGTGGATTTACTAAGTGTGTGGCAAAAGGAATGAAAGCGATGCGTCCTGCCTTGTCTTGGTTGTGTCAGTTCATCTGTCTGTACAATCACCAGGCGTGTTGAAGAACTAGGAGAAGAGCTGCATATGTCACTGATGTCACTGATTGTCTAGGCAAAATGTTTTGATTCCCCCCCCCCCTTTGGTATTCAATGAAAGCAATGGCATTTCAGACACTGTGCAACTGCTAATCTTTACCAGGGGGACAGATTACAACCGCAGAATTACAGAGGAATTTTTTGCTCTGCAGAGTTTGAAAGGCACCACAACTGCAGAAAACATATTCTTGAAAGTGTTAGTCCATAGAAAATCTTGGACTGAGTGGGGATGCATTCAAAAGCATCACAAGTGATGGTGCAAGCAGTTTGGTGGGAAGGGAACTGGTGCAGCTGCAAGAATCAGCTCCTTCCTTATATGCCCTCACGCCCCTTAAGATCTCTGGGAGAAGCCCTATTCTGGGAACTCTCTCTAAGAGAGGTAAAAAGGTCATCAACTCGAAGGAGGGCCTTCTCTGCTGACGGGCCCAGACTCTGGAATGTATTCCCCAGGGAGGTACACCTGGCACCAAGTTTATACTATTTTTGGTGCCAGGCCAAAACCTTTTTTTATTTAAACAGGAATTTAAGCTCTAATAGTTTTTTAGTTTAGTCACTCTGTTTGGTTTATTGTTTTGTTCTGTTTTATTATTGATATTATTGTTTAATTGTCCTTTTAAAAATGGTAAGCCGCCCTGAGATGTTGTATAATAGGACAGCATACAAAAGCTTTTACTCAATCAATCAGTCAATCAATCAATGGAGAGATGTGGAAATTAAATGGCACACATCCCATGCAATGGAACTGCATCATCCATCAGCAATCCCTGTGCAGTAAGATTCTTCAGTGGGAAGGTGTGATGCGCATTGTTGCATCCAGCATTAATTACATCAGGCATCGTGCTCTGACCCATCATCAGTTTCAACATTTTCTCTCGGAGACAGATACAAAATATGGAGAAACAGTGCAAAATCAAGTGGCTTAGCAGAGGCAAAGTCTTCGAAAGGGTTTCCAGTCTCCATTCCACACCTTTCTCACGTGGAAAGGAAAAGGTCAAGAAGTACTTTCTGGCCCTGGATGGATTTTTGATTTGGCTTTCTTAACTGGTATCAAGGGGCATCTGAACACATCAAATGTAAGGTTGTGTTGAAAAGCAATGTTTGTGTGTGACATGTATTCTGAATTGAAAGCTTTTGAAGTAAAACTAAACATATTGTGAAGCAAGTCAGCGAAAGTAACTGCAAATTTCTGATGCTGCAAGGAACTAAAATTTGAGAAGGACAGGAATGCACAATTCAGTGTTGAAAGGCACATGAAAGCACCAAACATCTTTGCAGGTGGAATTTCAGAACACATTCACGGACTCATATCTCCCATGGAAACCATAAGTTCTTTTAAATAGCTCCGTAGACTTCTGTTCAGTCATTATTTCCATATAGTAATGGTTTACTTCTTTCATGAGTGCTCTTAACTTTCTCCAAATCTATTTCCTCTCTCTCTCCCATAAATAGATCTGCATTTAGAGTGATAAAAGAGGTGGTAATGTCTGATATACATTTAGACTGAAAATAAATATCATCAGGTCTCTTTAGAAATATTCACTCCTTCCATTCCCAGAGATTATACTATACCAATCTAAAACAACTCTCTCTCTAAATATTCCAATCTAAATCAACACTTTGCCATGATTACTAGGTAAGGATGTATGTCTTTGAGATTTTGGATCCTGAAACATCCTCTGTGTATCTATATCTATGTGATTTGAGGTAGTGGAGTGTCTTTCCATCCACTTTGCTGTCCTCATCAAATCTAATAATTACGTATGGACACTAGCAAGTTCAGAAACTCAATGGGCCTTCCCTGATGTTTCAATTTCAATTGTGCTGCCCACAACCTAAACCTTCTCTAACTTGCTGTTGGTAACCCATTAGTATTACCGAGCTTCTGCTGTCATAATAAATGGGGAATTCATTTCCATGTATTGAATTATTTCAAGTATCCTTATTAAGGATGTAGCTAATTAATTTCTCTCTTTCTGGTTAGGTTTGTCTACTTGCGTTCCTCCCACTTCCCACACCTAAGCAAGATAGCCAAGACAGGCCTATACACATTTGCTCCAAAACTGTTTTAATTGTAATTTTAAAATGATTACTTAGTAGAATACATTTGGCCCTTGGGCTTCAATGAAGCAAGCACTTGTTGCTGAAAATGAAACTCTCTCCTCCACTTCGCAGGACACATCAACAGAACATGAGACCCAGTGTGGTATAGTGGTTAAGACACTGGGATTGGAATTCAGGTAATCTGGGTTCAAGTCCCCACTCAGCCTTGGGGCCAACTGGGTGACCGTTGGCCAGTCACAGACCCTCAGGCTAGCCTACCTCACAGGGTTGCTGCTGTGGGGATAGGACTGAGAGCAGGAAGAGGAGAATGATGCAAGCCACTCTGAATTCTTTAAAAAAAGAAAAAGGCAGGATATAAATAGAATCAATCAATCAAGTCATCGCAACAAAATAGTAAAAAGCAGTGGCACAGTCCTTGAGATGATGGGCTGAGTCAGAGAGGAGGATGAGTCACTCATATCTTGCCCGAAGGCATCACAAATCCAGCACTGTCATCGTAAGCAACGAGGCATCTCCCAGTGGCAGAAATGAAGACACAACGGAGCTGCTGATTTTCTGGGGACAGGGAGAGATGACTGCGAGTCCTCTGTTTGAAGGGCCATCCAGTTCAAGTTCAGGTTAAAGATAAAGAACGGGGAGGATCTTCAC
The DNA here is from genome assembly GCF_004798865.1 of Varanus komodoensis. Taxonomy (NCBI): domain Eukaryota; kingdom Metazoa; phylum Chordata; class Lepidosauria; order Squamata; family Varanidae; genus Varanus; species Varanus komodoensis. The sequence goes on from NW_025335856.1 coordinate 10,523,129, forward strand.
TCAAGAGTTTCTACCCATAGAGCAGATAGGCACAAAGTTCTTCCCATTATGCTGACAGGTTTTGTATTTCTACGTCATCTCTAGTAATTATTCTAGATTTTCATTTTTATATATGCAGTATATATATATGCTGTTTTTATGCAAACTGTATCTTCTTTTGTCCTCTTCTTTGATGATGCATTTTCTCTCTTTGACCATGCTTAAATGACCAGAGTGTCTCTGCTTCTATTTCTGTCTCCATTCTTCCCTTAATTCAGCATATAGAGCACTGGGGTGGGGGGATCTGTGTTGTTATTGAGCATTTTGATGTCTTTAACAGGGCTTTCTTTAGGGCTGTGTAATTAATAGAGAAAGAGGCCTAAACTTCAACCACAGCTGAGTTTCAAATGATGAGAGTGGAAAGGCTGTTTAACATATCAGAAGAATTTGCTGCTTTTTATATAGAATCTTTGAAAAGAAATGCATTTATTAATAGGGAGTTCAGAAAGATCTACCCATCAAAAACTAGGGGATAGTTTTATTTCTTGAAAGTAAAATCACAGACTGGTTTTTTTTTTTCCCAAGAAATCTTCAAAAGTTGGGGAGGGAGGGAGAATCTAATTTAACAAAGGTGAAAAGTTTATGAAAATAAGATAGAAAGGCCTAAAAGCACTCTCAAGGTATAAAGGCACCTCAATGAAGGAATAAGAATTCATACCTAATCCATAGGAAATGTGTTTGAGATGGTGATTACCAAAATAGATGCCTTATTAGGAACTGCTAATCCCCCTTAGGGATTCTTAATTACACACTGCAGTTCAAAGCTGGGTGCATATCTATAAGGACTAAATGAATGAAAAGGAAAGCTGCAAATATAAAAGATAATTTGTTTTGCTTTTGGAGTTCATTGGTATCCCAAGAGGAAACATGCAGGATTCATTTTCACCCATCAAATTGCAATTCACATTTACATTTATCCAGGAGTAATTCCAATCTGTTTAGTAGCACTACTTAAGGCTGCATTTGTCATTAGAGACATGTGCCTGGGGATTAGCTTTGGACTATGCTATCTGAGAATTAGGTGACCAATTAAAATAACAGGATCTATACACACACACATGTAATTCCACTGAGTTCCAAAACATGTCACTCTAGGGCAGGGGTGCAAAGCCGTCTTTCAGCCTGAGGGAGGCTCCATCCCCATGGTGGGTGGAGTCAATGGCAAGGGGATGTGGCCAAGAACAAAAGAGGAGAAAGGCAGCATATTTTGGCTTAATGCACTCACTGCCAGTAAATGCACCTTAGGAGAGCCAATTGAATGTCTTAGGAAGTGGCGAAATGGACAGATGCTTGGAAATTACCAAATCATTGGAGGGTGTATGTGTGGAAGAAGGAACCACTTAGTGATATGGGGAAGGGGCATGAAACATGTGGGGACCCCAGGAGAGAGAAATTTGTGCCCTGGGCTTAAGTTTGAACACTCTGCCACAGCACCAGAAGAATTAAATGTCTCCTTTATAAATATCCCACTGGTCTTACTGGAGGCAGGGGGAATCTATGTGGAATATTGCATCAGGAATATTAAATGTGGTTTTGGAGAACAGCTTGAACTGTCCCTACTGGTTTGATGAAATTAAATTTCTACACAAAAATCCTTACAACTGACTTTACGTGTGCATAGCCCTAGATATTGTTTTTAAAAAACACACAACAAAAGTGGCAGTGATCATGAGAAAAGCTGAAATAATTCACTACAAGCTAACAGACATCCAGAAATGAAGTGCCCTTTTGTATCACCAGACGAAAATGACACCCTGATTTTTTATATTTTTTATGTTTTGTTTTTTCCTGTTGAGTTGCCAACTTGTGAGAAAGACTGACGTTTGTCATGGTTTTACAATGAGCTGGGCAATGCCAGTGTATTTTCCCTGCAAGCACTTACTGTTTGTAATTAATCCTGAGAAGAGGCATTTTAACAGTTTAAAGTGGGGACATACTGCACAAAATGTGGGGTGCCAGCACCTGGCAGGCAAGGTAAAGGCAGCACAGCCTGATGAAGGGTGATCATCGGACAACCCCAGAGGGCTGATGCTCAGATTTGGCCCAAAACCCTGAGGTACAACACCCTGATCTATAGGTGGGATGTAGTCATGGTCATATTTAAAGCTGACTTTGGTGGGCATGACTTTTCCAGTCATGAGGGCTGCATGCAATGAACTGCACCCATGCAAATACACATATGCATGCATGCGTACATACACTAGAATACAAGAAGGGCTGTGCTCAGGGCCCCTGACACAGTGGACAACAAGTGGAAACTGACAAACAGAACATGAGTGCCCTTCCACCCATGTTTCCCAGGTGTATACAGGCATACTGTTGTGATATTGGAACTACTATAGGGTGAAGCTGCAATTGATAGCTTTCTCTTATATGCATTTATCTGAGACCCTTTGAAAGCCTTCCAAAGTGGTGGCCATCACAACATCTGGAATCACATTCTGTAGTGTAATTCTGCATTGTGTAGAGAAGCCCTTTCTTTTCTCCCATCCACCATCTTCATAGCATGGCTCCATGTTCTAGTATTATGACAGATACATAAAAATCCCTCCCCATCCACTTTTTCCAATCCATGCACAATCTTGTACACCTCTATCATGTTTCCTATGTTTCAACATCTGCTGATAGACGGGTTGCTCTGGCCCCTTGATCATTTTAGTTGTCCTTATCTGTTCTTTTTCTGACTCTACAATATCATCTACCTCCAACACATTCAAACACAGGCATGCATAGGTGTGCCAGCACAAATAAACACGTTCTCACCTTGTCAAACACACACACACACACACACATGCATGGCATACATGGCATGTCATGAGCGGAGCCGGCTGGTGCCAGAGGTCGGACTAGATGGTCCGGGAGACCCCTTCTGACTAGCTCTGTTTTCTATGTTTTTCTATGTTTCTATCTCATCTCATTTTGTGGGGTTACCAAATCCCCTTCTAACATGCTGAGATCATGTTCTGATCCCTCCACAGCAAGAAAGTGGGCAATGGAGAAGGAAGCACACTCCTTATGTGGGGGACTCTGCATGCGGCCTTTGGCATTTCAGTGGCAAATATGCCGGAAGAAACTATGCGATGGAGAGCCGTCCCCACACAATGCCTTCCCAATTTAAGCTTGTTCCCTGATCGCTTGCCAAGAAGTTTCTTGTGGGCTGTCAGGAGAATGTGCCACTGTGTGGGAGAAGAGATTTCATGCACCAGGATGAATCACCCTACATTCTCTTCTCCAACAACATTTCAAGAGCAGTGGTGTCTATGGAGATATAATTTGATGATATGGTGGTAGCTTGGGCTTCCATGAAAAGGCTGCACAAGAAGATAGTGCAGTGCCGTGTACAGGTTAGAGGGCTGGAGAGCAGAGTCCTAGAGATGCCAAGCAATGTAGTGCTTCATTTCTCTCTGATGTTTCATTTCGGCTCGGCTCAGCTCATGGCTCGTTTGCTTAGTTTTCAACTACATCAGACTTGGACTTGACAGCCCTTCAACTAGTAGACACCTTCAGGTCAGAGGGCAATCTTCCAACAGCCATTCCAGGACTGCCCTGGGTAGCAAAGGGCACATAGTCACTTGTCAGCAACTCTTGTCAGTGGCAAAAGGAGAAGGGGGGGGGAGTGCCAAGGCGGCTGTACAGTTCCCACCATGCCAGCCTTCTTCCACGAGATCCCCAGAGCATAAGCTGAACCTCACGTTATCCTGGAGAAGCTTTGCAGTTTCGATTCCTTCTTTCAGCAGCAACAGATGCTTTGGTCCTGGGGCTTGCCAGGCAGATTTTTCTGTGTGGAGGCAACTGCAGCCAATGAGCCATACTTTCTGAAACTCTGTGTAGGCTTCTTAAACTAGCACATCTGTGAACGATCCAGAAATAAGGCATGCCCTCTCCTGAGTAACGCCTCATCCAAGTGCAAAATATAGGAGGAGAGAATGTATCTGGATTCCAAGCCAGTGTATCTGCACTTCCAGCTCTGCCGAATAGGATGCCTATTTCTTCTTAGATGGGAAAATTCTGAAGGGATGTTAAGAGCTAATAATTCATAGTTCTGGATATGTGGGACTCCAGGCTGTTGGCTTGTATGCATGCAGGACAGACCACGTCAGAACCCCCTGTAAATGCCAGTGTTTGGAGATGATGAGAACTGAGTCCACCATCATCTAGAGGGCTATGGATACCTCATCTGTGCTGTCAATGCAAGAAGCAAGACCATGCATCCCTCTCCACTGTATGTGACTTGAGAAGCCTTATTCTTCCAGCCCCCACTGCCCCATCTGCCTCTCCTTCTCTCTCAATATAACCTCTGAGCCTGACGTCCCCTGTCAACTGCTGTTTCCTGCCTTATTCCTCCTCTACATCTTTCATGTTCCTCAGGACAGGCGCCTGTACTTGTACCTGGCAGTTCTTTCTACACTGCATGCATACTGGTGATGTACCCCATCCTTCGTTTCATCCAGCCCTTAGGACACTCAGCTTTAGGCAAACTTCCACAGGCCCCGGGGCACATTCACACGATGCACCCTCACCATTATTAAATGATAAACCAATACAAGAAAAGAGATGAATGTGGTGGATTTTGAGGTGGAGTGCTGAGTCAAGGAAGATAAATCCCAAGAATCAAAGGGACATGGGGAAAAGATAACAAACAGTAAAATAAATATTTAAAAAAGACAAATTTGGGATGTGGAGAGAGGGAAAGAGAGAAGCAATAAAAATATAGTGCAACTCATGAAGGGAAGGGGGAAATGGGGAGAAATAAGATAAGTACCGAATGGAAGATAAATCAAAACAATGGCTGATCCACTCTTCCCCCAAATGAGTGAAGAATAAAACTTCCCCTCTCTAACTGATACATGCGAAGGAAGACAAATCAGTTGTGACTAGCATATGCTAATGAAGATAAAAGCAAAGGCCAGGAGGATTTGCATGTAGGACAAAGATGACCAGTCCAGCTTCCTAGGCAGATGGACACATATTATTCTTAACACCTATGTCTTTTTGATGTATAGCCCTCTCTCCCAGGAAACCAAGTCCTAGGACCATTGCATAGGTCCGCATTAGCCACAGAGAAAAGTCCTATGTTCCTTAAGTTCACAGTCTCCACCTTATCTTTTGCCCTGGTGGGAAACTTTTCTATATGCCTGTAAGTGAACATTAGAATTTCCACCAAATTCTGCAACAGTAAGCAAAATTAGCAAACACCTTTGGATGGTTTCATTCAAGTAGAAGCCATGAAGAATTTTGAGAGAAGCAAATAAGAAAGAAGGAAGTGGATCCGGGAAGACCAGAGCACAAGTCTTAGAATATCAGCTCCCTGCTCGCAGACACATAAACACACTGCTCAAACCTATTTAAACTCATACCAGGTTTCACCCGGATTATCACCCCACCTTCCACTCAAGGAACTCTGGAGGATGTACATGATCTGCAACCCCATCCCCCTTTTCTAACCTCATGGCAGCCCTGTGCAGTGCACTATAATGCAAGATAATTGATGACCTAAGATTACTCAGTGAGCTTCATGGACGAACAGGGATCTGAATTTAAGTTTAGGAATATATGACAAATTTGTTTTAAGTCAGTTTTACTAGGATTATTTTATTTTATTTTATTTTATTTTATTTTATTTTATTTTGGGAACTTCTATGCCACCGAAGCCTCGGGACGGCTTTACTTGATGCTTACCTTCTGGATTGAACACAAATGCAGATGCAATTTCTAATCTAAGTCCATACACTTCTAAACTTGTAGTGGATTCACAGACTGAAAGAAAAAGGGTTGTTGAGATTGTGTGTGGGTGTGTCTAAAAATGTGCATAAAGTGCATGTACTTTTGAAAACTGAGTATAAATACACTTTTATCAATGGGAAAAGAATGCATGCATTTTAAAAATGAAGACATTTGGGAAAAGACACATTAAAATATGCATTGATTTTCACATAAATAGGAGTGGGGGGAAGTACAATAAGGACTTGAATCAGAAAATATGTCAAGAAGAAATTCATAGACTCTTGGCAAGCTCCATTTTTCTAGCTCATGCATTCCCATCTGAACACTCTCAGTCCTTATATAATACTCAAACCACACTGCTTTTATAGCAAATATTTTTGCCGAATGGAAATGGGGACGGGGATGGGGAAAACTTTCTTGCGGTGGGATAGGGTGTTGACTCTATATATTCCCAATGAAATCATTTACATCATGATCATCTGACAAGTTAGGTCCCCTCTCAGAACACTATAGGTAAAACTATCACCTGCTTCTCTGCACCTTTTAATGGCTGGTAAAGTCACCTTTATGTTTCATCCTTCCATGCTGGTGATTCTCCATGCCTTCTCTCCACAGCATGTGAATGGCACGCAATCTTCTGATAATATTTTACATTCTTTAACCCTCATTTTTAAAAATTCCTACATTTGTGTTCAGGGTCATTTTGTCACCCTACACAAAACTACCGCAAGCAAGGCATAGGTTTCATATGAAAGACCTCTCTTTAACTGAACCTTTGCAAGTGATTAGAACAACTGTGGATTTAAGGTTTCAGCCAGCACAGGTACTTAAGACTTAAGAATGATGCTGGGTCAGAGCAAGTGTTTGTGTAATCTAGCATTCCGTTTGCTCACTGGAAAACCTGTTGCCCACACAATCCCATAGGAAAGATTTCAGCAAAACATGACTAGAAAGACTAGCTAGTAGACCTATTCATGTATACATCATCCAGTCTCCTTTTAAAGCTGTCCGAATTAGTGGCCATCACTACAACTCCTGCAACTGAATTCCAGAGTTTAACTACACACTGTGTGAAGAAGTACTTCCTTTTACTCTCCTCAGTCCCCCAGCAACCAGTTTCATGGGATGACCCTGCACTTGAGCATTATGAGAGGCAAAAGAAAGATCTCTCTCTCCTCACTTTCTCCACGCCATGCATAATTCAGTACACCTCTAATTTCATATTTTCCTGTGGTTTTTTTCAGATAGACAAATTTGCATAACAATGCCTGTCCTGTTGACCTGCAATCAGCATAATAATAGGCTGGCCTATAAACTTTAAAAAGCTTCCCTTCAATTCAATTATTATGATGGGGTCAGAGAAAGTGGGATGGTTTGTTTCCCTTCCTGGCCATCAAATTGGACTAAGAGGGCTTGCAGTTAAGCTCATCCTGAGTTCAACAGTGTGTTGTTTGGGGCCACAGAAGCACCCCACAGGATGCTTTTAATCCAGATTTTGGGAAGGGAATTATTTCATTTTCCCAACATTTTTGTTTGTTTGTTTATAGACACAAAACTGTAAAAGGCAGGATGCTGCCTTAGGGGCAGTGCTTTCTAACCTTAATTTGACAATGCTTTAGAATGACTAGATTGTAGACCTATTTATGTATAAATTACACAACAAAATGAGGGTATTAGACAGGAAACCCAGCCCTATAGTGAAATAAAGGAAAGCGGGACCATCAGGTATTATAATCTCTTTGCCCTGGTTGAAACTTACACCCGGCTTGCTGCTCGGATCCTAGAAAAGGCACATGGAGATGTGTTGTGCTGAAATGCTCTCCCTCCCCCTTTTCAGCCAAACCATTCTTCAAGCTCAGATTTCCAAGTGGATCTGGACAGGCTTGGGACTGCAGGTGGCACAGTGGTTTAAACCACTGGGCTGCTGGGCTGGTAGATCAAAAGGTTGCTGGTTCGAATCTGCACAACGGGGTGAGCTCCCTTTGCTCCATCCCAGCTCCTGTCAACCTTGCAGTTCGAAAGCATGCGAATGCAAGTCGATAAAAAGTTACCACTTCGGTGGGCAGGTAACAGCATTCCGTGCACTTCGGTGTTTGGTCATGCCGGCCACATGACCACGGAGAGTGCCTGCGGACAAATGCTGGCTCCCTCGGCTAGGAAATGGACATGAGCACTGCCCCCTAGAGTCAGGCATGACTGGACATAATGTCAAGGGGAAACTTTACCTTTACCTTTACCTTACTGGACAGGCTTGTAGGGCACAGTAAAACTGGTGGGAAATTTTCTACCCATGTGACAGAAAACTTGTAGCTCCTGAGAGCTGGTTGCTGCCATTCCTTACACTGTATAGTTCCTGCTAAAGTGAGAGCAGGAAGCACAGTCCTCAGTTCAGCTGTTTGCAGAAGAACAGATATCTGTAGTTGGTGATTTCAGTTTGCTGTGGTCTGGGAAATTTAGTTCCACAGCATATACTTCATTATCCCTTTTGATTGCTTGTTCATAGTGCCTCTCTCACTTCGTTTGCTCTTGATTCCCTCTTCTCTTACCCAGAGATGGACAGTATGTGGTTCCTCAGATGTTTTGGCCTTAAACTCTTGTCAACCATAATGAGCAAAGTCAACGGAAAATGATTATGAGGGCAAAACATCTGGAGGGGCATAAGTTGTTCCCTGCTTATGGAATGTTGCTTTTCACTGAACTCATGGTGAATACGTGGATACTGAACTTCTGTGAAATGTAGGGCTGTCAAACTTCTTTCAGCCAAAACTCTAAATAATTTCAGAGACACTTTCAGAGGCAACATTCTGTGTTTGAACAGTCTTCTACTCGAACTGGGCACTCTGTTCTCTATTAGATTGCCCCCTCTTTATTCGTAATTGCTTTAATTTTCCTTCTATGCAATTGAAGGAAATTAGCAATTGACACTTTCCTATCTGACTTCCACATTATCTTCAATTTGGAAGAAACATCCCTCAGCCCTGGTTCTTTGCTACTGTTCTGGATTGGAGTCTGAAGTTCTGTGCTTGCATTGCTTGTTTTAACCTTGTTCATCCATTTCATCATATCCATCTTGTCTATCCAGTTCATTCATTACTCTCATCTATCCATCACATGCTTATACAACTAAGTATTTAATGTTGTTTACAGTTTATGCTGTGTTTCAATAAAGATGAAGTTATGAGTTATAGAGAAGTGGATTGGAAATGACATTAACTGCCTGGATAGGCACATGGCCCAATACTTGTCCAAGGCAGAACAGGTAAAGCTGGAAGAAAGGTAAGGTACATTTTAAATAAACAAATAAGTGATTAGTAAGGGTGGGGTCAGAATACAAAATGTCCCAGCATATTTAACATGAGGTTGTTACCACCAGTCTTAGGAGAGGTACTTTAGAGTGAGGAGTGGAGGGAACTTGTGAACACTGATAAACTAGGGGGAAGATGTGCTTGTCTGGGTATTGGGATGCCAGCTTGGCTGGATTTGACTCACAGGCCTGAGGTATAATGCCGGCTTGTTGGATTCCTGTTCCTTATCATACATTTTTGCAAAAGTGTTGAGGAACTGAGTTGCAAATAAAAAGCCCTGTAAACTTCAGATCGGGTATATAGCAGAGCAGGTGTGCAGGAGGAAAACTGTGCATGCCTGAGCCATCTGCCCTGACAATACAGATGATGTGGAACTTAACTTTCTGGGGGGCAGAACTGTCCAAAGTGGCATTATCACTCACAAGGGAGGCAGGGAATAAATGAATGATGGCTTGCCTCTCACCCCTATTGACAGGAGATAAATCCCAGCGCCTCCAGATTTCTATGGCATGCGTGATTTATGCAACTATAACCTTTGTTTTCTGTGGTGTGTCCTGCTCCCAGGCCTCTTTTTCTCTCGGCAGCTACTTACCTTGTCCATCGTGGCTACTCCTGAATTTCAGGCTCAATGTATTTCTTAATAGTGAATCCTGTTTGCCTTTCACTCTAGCTTCAGATCCAGTTTGAATGGATGATACGGAAAAGAAATAAATAGCAAGTGTAAGTTCAGTCATGTCTACACTACAGCTGGTCAACTGATGGCTTAGAGGGTTAGGTCCAATTTGGTCTCTGTCAGCCCTGCAAAACTAGAATGAAGGTGTGCTAAGCAGTTATTGAATAGTGAGATCATAATGAGACACAAAACCAGTTCTCAGAAGCTGTAAGAGAAATGAGGGCAGTTAAACAAGACTTGTGGAATAGAGGAGTTAGGGAGATCATCTCTTCCTGACTTTCCCAGTGAGTATTCCTATCCCAGCTTAAGTTCCACTAGATATCCTCACACAGAAGTCATGTGAAGCTTGCATACACATATGCTGTTTCAATCCACTGTTGAGTAGTCCTGCACCAAGAAAACAAATTTTGGATTTTAAGAGGGACATCTAAGAGTTTGGTGTTGGATTTTTACACATGTACTGTAGTTATGTTGAAGAAATTATGCCTGCACATGGGCATTTGTTGGACCCAGGAGATGGATTAGCATACCTAGTAAGTGCATCTAAACTGGTCACGTTTTCTGCATATAGACCACAATCCAATCTTGGTGGGGCTTCCTGTTAAGCAGGCACATGCAGGAATGCACTGTTGATGTTATATCATTCTAATGCATAAGCTATTGCTGAGTTCTGCTGCTCCGTGGCTATGGGATCTTTACTCCCGGATACTCCCAGACACGGCCTGACCACTCTTGAGGAGGGAATCTGACAGTGTCACTTCCATCTCACCTTGTATTCATAAAATCATTATCACCACCAGCACCACAAGTTTATTTGTTCTAAATACAGGCTTTTATAAGGTGACCTTAGTGAAGGGCTTGTGAATATAGCTGTGGATGTGGAAGAACCAGTTTTAAATCAGGTATCAGGTGACATGAAAGAACAACAAAAACAAATGCACAAAAAACTTCTTAAGTTCCTAGAGAGATGGGAGACATTTTTCAGCTAGATGGACTATGAACTAATCATTAACTGTAAGACCTTATCTTAGGCACAACTTTTAGCCTCACTTATGAATACCAGCCTCAGATGCTTTCATGCCTGGGGTACAACTTAAGCATCTGTAGATACACATTTTTCTTTGTGTCTCATGGATGTCTTGATTGCAGGCACAAAAACATCACTCCTTTTGAAGTCTACCAACTTATTGCTTGATGTCCTGCATCTCAAAGATGGATATGAGTATATAAGATGAAATAATTTTGTACATGTAATTTTTTAATTTTTCTATAGAAATACTCTTAATAATAAGAGCTATGATCTGGATAGATTTCTTGTGCTGTGATAGAAATAATTAGAGAATGATTCCATATTTGTTGGCCTTCTTTGGCAGTGTGCAATAGTATACAGCTCCTGGTTAAAACTTTCCAGATATTATACCTACTTGTAGATTGTATGGGTACTTGGTGCAGAGCAAGATCATGTTTAAATCCTTTTATTTTTATTATATAAAAATTTAAAAGGGTCAGAAGATCCTTAACCACAGTTTGGGGTTTGCCCAGCATGGAACATATGACAGGAAATGGAATATTTGGATAAATATAACAAAGATCTTAGTTGTCTGTTAATGAAAGCATGTCTTGTTTGTAAGTATCACTTGAGAAACCCTCTCCAGCCAAATGGTATTTTAATGGGAAAAAAAGACACCCTCAGTTTATATGCATTGAACAAGGTCTATAAGATAAACACGAATTAGCTAAATGTGACTTGCATTCATGAGATCTGGTAGCGTGCTGCACTGAAAATATATTAATTTTCTTTCTTTTCCATACAACTTACAAAGCATATCATCATACTAATGTTTCAGATGTTGGTGTTTTCCTGGGACTGTTTTGTTGCTTTGCAAAACAGCAAAATGCTCAGATGTACCTGTGCAATACAGAAATGGACAACAATGGAAAATTAAACTCCAAGATTAGGTAAAAAGTATGGAGATGAGTTGAAGTATCCCTGCCAACATGGCAAACCATTTCAGTGATTTTGTTGATGGCAGCAGCTGACAGCCCACAGTTTAATTCCTTGGCTTAAAACAAAACAAAACAAAACAAAACAAAACAAAACAAAACAAAACCTACAAATCAGTATTCCTGAGACATCAAAAAAGTACCTGAACCTGAATGTGTTTTTCTTTGAAGATGCCTCTGTATTTTGCATACTATACCTTGGTTTGGGGATTCAGAAAAGAACTCCCACACATTCCTACATGTGGAATCCCTCCCACATAGTCACATTCCTACTTCATCTTCTTCAACCATTCCTTCAGTGAGCCAGCAAAGCCATATTCTGTACTTGTCAAATGGTTTGTCCATTTCCTTCCCACTTTTGGTTGATGAAATGACAACATGCATGAAATTGACAAGTTTCGACATGTGTGAAACATGACTCTGATGAGTTAAACCATACAAAGTAGTGCATGGTGGGAATGAAACTGACAAGAATATCTGGGGGACCATATGGTGGATAGGCAGACTTGTGCTCATGTGCACTTGTGCAAGATTGACAACAAAGCACATTTCAAGAAAGAATGATGCCACTTGCACACACTTCTAGACTGTGTGTGTGTGTGTGGAGAGGGAGAGAGAAAGATTTGACAAATGGCAGAACCTGAAAAAATGTGTAAATCATTTCCCAAATTGAACAAGAAAATGTGCAAAATATTTCTGGATGGGAATACTGCAGAATTATCTCAGGCTGAAAAAAATGCAGTTCCTAGCACCACATATTCCCATCATTCCTGATTAACAGTCACACTACGACATCTGCAGGGCCACAGCCTCTGTACGAAACAAGCAAAATTGCCAGGTCAACTGTGCAAGTCAATTGTTGATACTGTCTGGAATTAATGATGAGAAAATATAAAGTATCTGCTAGCTCTTTGTAACGGTATGTTCTCTGTGTTACACACATCATGGCATCCTTTACATAGCCTCATCCAGCATTTGCCACTGCCCCCATATCTTCTTTCTGATGTAAGTATTTTCAGGCTTTCTTTGGCAACTGTTGTTATGGCATGCCCAAGCTTCAAACTAAACCGCTCTCTTGATACTGAGTTATTTTATTGGGTGCATCAAGCTTGAAAGCAACCTCATCCATCTTAAGAAATGCATTTTTCCATTTGTTGTATAAATACATGTACGTTCCCTTGCATCACTCAGCTCAGGCCAGGAGACAGATGAAAAGGGACAACAAAACACAGCACTGTTTCCATTCCTGTAATAGAATTGACACTGAAGATCTTAGTGGCAGGAATGGTTTGGTTTTCTGCATGATCCCTTGGTCAAATGCACCAACAGGCATGATGCTTAACATTTTTCAGAACTGCACGGTCTGTATTGTGGAGAAAGAAGGGAACAATAAAAGAAAAATTCTATGGGTCCCACAGTGCTACACAAATTTGGATGCTTACTTTGAACCTGGAGGCAACAGATTTTTTTTTCCATTTATTTACATGACTTGTTTCTTAGCCATCTTTCAAGACCATAGGCTGGGATGCAGGAATATATCAGTGATGAAAGACAAGCATGCCATGACTGCAATCCCAAATGTGAACATGAGTTGGAGAAAATGCCTCACCAAAATGTTTGTAAATTCCTGAGTATGCATTTCTGCATGGGAAAAATGCACATTTTCATAAATAAGCACTTTTAAAGAAGTGGACATCTAATAAGATGATTTAAAAATACTGTATTCTAATTGAGGAAGTACAAATTTTTGGTAGGCTTCCTTATATTGCTTTCTTTAAAATAATGTTAAACACGCACCATTTAAAATAAAGCTACAATAACTTACTAGCAGTAACATACACCTGAGCAGATCTGTATTATACTGTAGAATAACCCCCTACCAATTAAAAAAAGAACCTGTTTCTGTTAATTTTGGGGAAAATGCCCAAGACATCTTAAAGCTTTGCTCTGCTGCTTTGTATTAGTACTGCTGGCTGGAGATGGATGGTTCTTAATTGGACGTCGACATTAACTCTAATCATGTACATGATTCAATATCAGACCTAGAGAATTCTCTGTTCATTAGGTTCCATTTGTATCTTTCACAAGCAGTGCTCAGGGAAATAAAAAATTCTTTCCACTAAATATATTTGCATGTGTGTCTCTATATGTGTGGGTGGTGATGGTGGTGATGATGGTGGTTATACATTGGCTTTAAAAGTAAGGATGCAGTTGAGTTCAGGATACCTTAAATTTGTAAGATGCGGACATCTCCCCAGAGACAGTTTGTCAGCAATAGTTGCTGTTGTTGCCATTGTCACTGTTGTCTTGAGGTTTCAGATATTGTTAGAGCTTCAGTTTAGTTTTGACAAGAATTTACATAAATTCACCTCTTCAGAAGGGAAAAAAAGCACTTGAGAATGTGGGGAGGGAATCCTAAATCAAACCTGGCAGATCTGTCTATCCAAGCTCTGGGGCTTTCAGTACTTAGCCTGCAAAAGTCTGGGTTTGAAGCCCAGTGTGTTCAACCACTTTAGTGCTTAATCAGGGCTGTCACCTCTTTTTCTGACAGGATACTCATTTTTAACAGCCTTTTTCAGGTAGATGCATTTTACTTAGCTGTACCTGTTGAATTTGGCTGGTGCAGATGGATGTCAATTTTGTTTCATTTTTGTTTTGATTAGAATTTACCAACATTCACAAAGTTCTTCATATTTGGGAGAGAGAGAACTTAAAGTACTAAATATCTGATTGCAGGAGAAACTGAAACTGACATTTTCACAAGCCTCAAGATAATTATTCTAAGCAAGAACCTGCAAATTCATCTTAACAGCTCATTTATGCAATATTTCATGGTGAATTTTTATTAAAATGAATGTGGTCTTAAAAATATTTGAAATAAGTAGGATTCAGACTTTACCACTTTTACCTACTGTATGGAACGTTTAGCCAACCTTAGGCATCTAATAGAATTCCTAGCACTAGTGAGAGGTAGCTTATGGTGTATTCAGTGTGCTAATTGCCAGGAAAGTGTGTAAAGGATTGCAGCCCCAATTTGACATATCTTGAGTGTACAATTTCTAGGTTTGAGTTGTGTTGGAATTACCCTAATAAAAGCTGTAAGTTTTTTATATGTTAAAATATGGAGAGTCTCCCCTGTCCTCTCTCCTCCTCCGCAGGGTTTTTCCTTTCTAGTTCCTACTATGAGGGGTGGAGGGAACTATGTGAACCCCAAGCTATGTGAATGGTCCACTCTCAGCTCCTGATTGCTTAGTCAAAACAGAATAGAAACAATGTTGCAGGCAGATCCAGGCAGCTGTGCTTCCTTTGCAAAGTAAAAATACTAAGCCAGCTATTGCTTTGTCTTAAGGAATTTGGTATTTCCGATTGTAAAAACCAAAGCATTGAAACCTGTTAGAATTCTGTAACTAATGATTGTTTTATTATGTGATTGTTTTATCTTGTTATCTGTTACTCAAGCCTTCAATGGGTCATGATGTTTTTCCTAATGCCTTTAATGATTTCTTGATGTTTTTGAATTATTCCCCATTGCCCTCACCTTCTCACCCATTCAGTATTTCATCACTGCCCTGTGTACATGATCCATATGTTCTGCATATACTCTGGAAAGCTCGTAGACAGCTCGGTATACTGGTTAACTGACAGTGCTGTTTTCCTTTTTCTCTGTCAGAGAGGGATTCCTGGGGTGTCCTGCCAATAAACTGCTGAAGCTGCATATAGCACCTTCCATGTGAATCTAAATGTACATTCTCCTGGTCTGAGATTCTGAGATTTCCTGACAGTTGCAATGAGAAAAAACATATTAATATTAGTATTTGGTATTAGTGTGTATTTCTGTGTTGTGCAATAGCCAAAGTTCTCTTGGTGGTTTATAACACTAGTCTTTTGAAAACTCACTGACTCATCCATGGGGTGGGAGGTATATCGGTAAACTCTAAATGGTTCTGGTGGCTTTCACCTGTGGTTGAGAGCAGCATACAAGTCCATTGACATACAAACAGACACACACCTCCCCAATGACTTGGATGGAGCATAAGGCCAGAATATCATGGTGTGGTGCCAGGCACCTTTGGAGTGTTTGCTGAACATAAAATGCAGTTGCTAGTGTGTGAGTTTTTAGTACCACGATGTCACTGCAAAAATTACAATTATTAAAAAGGATAATTGTTCAGTAACAGGGAATACACTTTCCATGCAAAATGACTGCAGTTCCATCCCTGCCATGGCCAGATAAAAGGAACAGACAGGAGGTCATGAAAGATCATGCCTGGGAATCTGGAGAGCTGCTGTTAGTGCAGGAAAAATGGGCTGAACAGACAGATGCCTGGAAAAAAGCAATGTTCTGTAAGTATGGAAAGAAGGACAAGGGGCAGGCCACATATTTTGCACACTGAAAGCTCCAGTCTCAGTCCTGACTAATGCCAGGAAGGATTGGAAAATCCTCCCCACCCCCACCTTTTGGTCCAAAAAATCTTGCTTGAACACTTTTGGCAAGGCTTTGAAACCCCACAAGTGTTTATCCAGCTTCATAGCAAATATCAGGGTCTGAGATCAAGGAAAGTCACCCCCTCCCATATTTTCCTTTCCTCCTGCATTCTAGGAAATTTGATAACCTCTGTGAGGTTCATTGTCTTAATGCAAAGTACTCTGCAGAACATTAGCTCAATTGGATGCTGAATTGATTCATGACCACTCATTCCCATGCCTAGCAAAGAGATATGACTATAATCCAGGTTGCAGAGGTATAACGAATTGGAAGTTTCCTTTTTATTCTTCTTTTTGGTGCAAGAAAAAATTGAAGAGAAGTGATATGAAAAGTGTGGACCTTGTGATAATCTGTGACAGACCTGAAGATGTATCTGGGCCAATGGAAAAATCAAACTGACAAGCTCAGAATGAGAAACGCTGTCTTGGTTGTGTTCCTGAAAGCCAGAAGAATTTCTCCTTTTCCTTTAGGGTGGATCAAGCAAATACTAGTGATAGGTAATTCTGAATTTTGTTTTAACTCTGTTATGGCTCACCACATTCCAAGAGCCTGCGAGATGATGTGTTGCTCTTCTTAATGAGGAAAAGTAAAACAAAGACACATATTAAACAGTAAATATTAACAAATCCCCCTAGAAGTTTTGCTTTCTAAATATAGACTTTGAGAAGTTCAGTTCATTTTGCTTTCTGCCAGTTCCTGCCTTCAGCCTGACTCGCCTTGCCAAATAACTTTTTTTTATTCTGCCTGACATTGCCTTGTTCCTGACCCTGCTTTGCCTTGCTGGTATCTGTCCTAGGCTTGCCTCTGGACCTTGTCTTTGCCTCTGGTTCTTCCCTGGCCTGGTGGCACCCCATCCCTGACTTGCTTTAGCCCTGGTCTGTCATGGCTTGCTCGTTATCATGGCTTGCATCTCTCTGCCCATAGTTTGCCATACCAGTACCTGATGTCAGATTGGCTGGGTTTTGCCTCTGGTCCTCTAGTGTCTTGCAAAGGCCTCCATAACACTGTCACTCCTCTTGGTTCCATATTTCTGGTTGTAGCCATCTGCTGCTGATGTTCCTGGACCTCACACCATCCCAGTTTTCCTCTTGGATAAATGTAACTCTCTCTCTCTCTCTCTTTCTCTGTGTGTGTGTGTGGGGGGGGGGGGATAGTAAGAAGTGCACAGCTGTGAAATGAACAATGAACAAACCAGCTTTGGTTTGATAAGCAAGAATATATGTGAAATTATTATTACTATTCCAGCAAAATAAAAAATCAAAAGCATGTTTCCTGGGGATTTAGAGAACTGAAATATTTTACCCAGACATTCCACATGATTTAATGCATGCAAAGCACAAACACATGTTAATATAGAACTCCAAAAATATACCTCCTTAATAAATTCTGTGTTAAACTTTAAAATCTATATTTTCTAAATAGAAGAGAAGAGTTGAGGGAGGAACGTGAGCAACCAACTCTGACTGTCAGATTGTTCATTATGAAAGGACCTAGCCTATTATTGTTATATTCCATCTCATAAAGCATTGAATGCTGAAAATGTAGTCATAATTTGGAATGACATTTGTATTTGTTTCATTTTACTGTGATTTAATTGTGTCATGTGTGCCCATCCTGTGAAACTTCAGGCTTGCTCCTGGGAGGCTCCCCGTGCTGGTTGTGCGGAGGATTCCAATTCTGGTTTTGAGTGTGAGGCTGTTTTTGAAACGGCTCAGACTCCAGTGTGGTTCAAGGTGCTGAGGCCAGTGGGAGGAGGCAGGGCAGTGAGGGCGATTAGCCCAAGAGCAAGTGGGGCGATCGGTCAACCCGGCCAGGGGGACTTTGAGGAATTACAGGCTAAGGAAGGAGACATTGAAATGGGAAGTCCCTCTAATCAAGCATTCCTGCCCCCTGAAGAGGGAGAACCAATCACCCGCTGTCATCACCAGGGAAGCCCAGTTAGGAGCACAATGGGAGGAGCCGAAGTGTGCCCATTTTCACAGCACGCTCTCTCTGGGGCTGAGACACAGCAAGCTCATAAAGAGAGTCTTGGGAAATGAATGGTAGAATGGGCTCATCACTTCACTTTGTATATGTTTGGAGACTCATAGGTAACAATAAAGATCATTAAGCCAAGAAGCACTGGTGAGCCTGATATATGTGGAAGGGGAAACACAGATCCAAACCTATTCTTTTAATCTTTGAGCCAGCAGGAAAATCACTTTAGAACCAATCAGATTTGTTATCATATCTGATCTGACACTTGCAAATGTGTAGTCCTTGGTCAAGGGTGGGGAATCATTTTTAAACTAAGGGACAAATTCATGTCTGGACACTGTCTTGGTGGCTGCATTCCAGTGGTGGGTGGGCCTGACAGCAAACAAGGTGCAACTGCGCAAAACCAAGGAAAGCACCAAATGATTGACGGGTGCAGGCCCGACTGTCTAGGTAAGTGAAAGGGCTAACTTGGATCCCAGGAGGATCTCTGTCCTAGGTGGATGGGGAAGCTGTGTGCAGGAAGATGCTGGGTCTGAGAAGTGAAGATGTGGAGAGCTTTGTCATAAAGCAAGACTTGCAAATGTTGTTCTGGACTGGTAGGCTAGATCCAGCCCTTTCCCCACCTTTAACAATTTATTGATGGGTGTATTTCCTATATATATATATATATATATATATATATATATATATATATATTTCTGCCTATTTCCTTTCTCAAATTTCCTCAAAATTATTCTTGTCCCTCTCTCTGTGGCATCCTTACAGAAAGCCTATGGGCATTGAAGCTGAGAAGCAGTGACTGGCCCAAAATCACCCTGTGAGTTTCACAGCCATGTAGGACCTTGAACTTGAATTGCTCAAGTCTCATTCAACAGTTTAACCAATATACTATACTGGCTTTCCAGTCTGCTCTAGATGAAGCCTTTCAAATGGCCCTGTCGATGAATGCATTGCATTGGATTAACATACTGACCTGCACAACAATGATTTATCATGGAGCAGGGTGAAGTAGTTGCCTCAGACATGACAGGAAGACACCGTATCATCACCAGGGTCAATAAGATGCAACTGCCAATTCAATTAGCTTTTGTATATGGAATGTGACACAATTTCTGCTCTTTCCCTCAGACAACAAAATAACCTGGGCCGGCCCTATGTATACACTTATGTTAATAACAGTGACATTCTCAGACTTCATATCTGGAAATCCCATTGACTAGGAAATAAATCCTGATGGACACAGTGAGATCACTTCCCAAAGTATTTTGACAATGGTACTGAATAGGGAATGCAGAGGAGAGGAGAGGAGAGGAGAGGAGAGGAGAGGAGAGGAGAGGGGCATGTTACAAAATAGTTTGCAATCCCTTGGACCAGGGATTCATGGTGTTAGACACTGCATACCTGTGAAGCAAACCATCAGGGCTCTGAGTTGGAGAACAAACATGGGCAGTGGCAGCTTCTCAGGTGCTGAGGTGCCTCCTCCCATCCAACATGGCTGTTGGTTTCCTGTTAAGGCAACAAATGTGCCTGGGGGAAAGGTGTGTGTCTGTGTATATGTACGTATGTATCTCTACATGGAGAGAAAGATGATATTTCTATATTCCATCATTTCCTTCAAGTAGCCCAAGGGGGCATATATCACAGCTTGTTGTCCTCTATCCTGGCAACAACCTGTGAGGTACGTTAGCTTGAGAGGCAGTGTCTGGCCCAGTAAGCCTCATGGACAATTGGAGGCTTGAAACGGATCTTCCCAGTCCAATATCTCTAACCAGTACACTGCATGAGCTCCACTCCCTGGCTTTCTGGCTTGTCTTCTGGGTATATTCTTAGTCTGCTTTAACTTTGAAGTCAACTTTTGGTTCCCAGCTCTCGGAAAATGAAGGATTTGGTCCAATTCTGACATTTCACCAACAGAAAGGAAATTACTGAGAGAATGGATACGGCCTATAACTGTAGTCTTCTCTAACCCCCGCCTCCCATTGGATTGAGAGAGTTTGGGAAGCTGGAGAGCCTCACAGAGCAGTGAGAAGGGAAGGGATGCAGGGGGCTTCAATAGCTACAAGACAAAGTCCTGTTGTGTAAGCAGAACTCACAATTCCTGTGTGGATGTCTGTCCATGCAATGTTAGATCCAACCAAATATCTATAAATGTGTACGAGAAGCTCCCTGAGAAACAAAGCACCTACTCCTTAAAATTCCTCTAGTGTTCTGCCTCAGGAGAAGAGTCCCACTTGCTAGGGATTTTGGTGCAGAAGAAACACTCAGCTGCAGCCCTGCCATTTCTTGAAGAGAGAAGCAGAACCCTGAAAATGATGTTCCATTTTTATTTTGCAGAATATGTATAGAAAACTGCATAACTGCAATGGAAGGTATATCCTATGGGACTTCATCGATTTGGTTGACCAGACTGTAGTGCTTAATACTGTATCTTTTTAAAAGGGTGGGAACCACAGCTAGAATACAGAGCACAGCTACCGCTCCAACAGGAATGCAACTTGGTTTTAATTAATTAATTAGTCCAGATATCGAGTGGTTCAGATGAAGGGTGCTCAAAGAGAACAAAGCTCTCTTTGCATTTTCATTACTATTCTCATTGCCTCCCAACAGTGCCTGCAAGATTAAAGAGAACATAACATGAATGAGCACAGGCACATGGTTCTGTTGTTCATATTTTTTTTTTTGCAAAGTACTTTCCATGTGTATCAAAGTGCCTGGTGATAGATGCACCAAATCGTGCTGGAGAGGCAATGGCAGCCAGACTACTACTTCTTTTGGAGGAATGTGAATAACCTTTGTTATCCAAGAGTGATCTCTTGGATAAGGTCCTTCCTGCTGTCCACCATTGTGCTGCATTAATTGGGATGAAGAAGGGCATGATGGGAGCTAGAAGGAGAGAGGAGGCTCAGCACCAAGGTATATCTACTGCATTCAAACCAGAACGGGGGCAGAAAGTCCAATGTGATGTGATGCTAGCCACATGAATGTAGTTAAACATCTCTACATATTTATGCCAGTAGCAACTGTGGTGAAATGTGAGGAGTAGTAAGACCAT